>NW_022196902.1:9122788-9145873 GCF_008632895.1 Mastomys coucha
CATTTCTTTAGGTGCTTCTCAGCCATTTGGTGTTCATCAATTGAGAATTCTTTGTTTAGCTCTGTACGTAAACCTGGTTCTTAAAGAACACATCCAAATGTACACACACACACACACACACACACACACAGGCCTTCCTAGGTAGGACAAACCTAACTTTCAAGATAAAACCAATTTATTCCAATTTGTAATAGGATAATTTTCTATTTGCTTTATAGTTCACAAGGCTACTAACTTAGAAGAGTAGTAATTCACCCACGTGTCACATATGACAAACGTTATCCTCCTAGGTCAATAATGAACAACAAAGAACAAAAGACATGTTACTAACAATGACATCTACCTTACCTGAATGAAATGAAACCTTAAGCTACCGAGATTTTGAATTTTTCTATATATTGCAAGTTCAGATTTTTTTTTTCTCTCCAAATAGTATGAGGTAGGGGCAGTCGTCGAGTCACTCTAACTTCCTGGTTTAACTATAGGAACAAAAACTAGAGCAATCAAGTGCCTATTGGTGAAATAAGAGTACAGAAAATGTCCAGTAAAACTTAGCTGTGAAATCTGATGAGAGGCAAGGGGATGAGGCTTTGTCCATGGCTCTCATCATTTCAGAGCCAAATCCTCTGGCTTTGTGCTATATCTCAAATATCAGTTTATAAAGAGGAAAAGGTTTATTTTGGCTCTTGGTTCTAAAAGTTGCAGTCTTTGGTTGGGTAAGGACCTCTGAAGAAAGAGTATTATGAGACCTAGGAGCATATGATAGAGCAAGCTGCTTATATCTTTGCAATCAAGGAGTGAAAAAAAGCAGACATAAGGTGATCCTGGTCCTCAAGCACATTCCCCTAAGACTTGAAGACAGCCTCCCCTCCGACACCTATAGGCTCCACCTTTTAACTATTCTACCAGCATAATTGATAGATTAGTCAACCAAGCCCCACATACCAGGCCCTTAGGAAGCCATCATAGAAATCAGAATACCTATCTTATTATGTTTTAAAATAAATTATAATATAACAGGAAAACATTCATTTATCCCAGGCATTTTCATTGTCTCTTCAAGAAAGCCTATTGGCAGTAAGAACAAGCAACGCTATTTTCATCATCAGGTTTATGGTTTACTTTATTTCTATATTCTCCATCAGCTTATTTAAATTTCAATATGGAAAGTCAAATCTTTGTTTTAGTGTCTGTAGTTGGGTAAATAAACATTATGAAAATGTATATAACTTTATAGTCCAAGAGAATTTTATGCTTATAATCAAGACCAGCAAAATATACTGATCTACTTTCAGTTTTGAGTAATCACAAAAACAAAAGACGAATGAAATAAAATGAAATAAAAGATGAATGAATGAAAATTTATTTTCATAAAATGAAAATACTCTTGTGTCCTTTATTCTGTTTCTTTTAACATTTTGATGGCATAGGATCTTCTGTTTCTTGAATCAGTGAGAAAGGAAAATAAATATATTGGAAAGTACATATAAGTCTAAAAGACAAATTTCCCAGCTACAAATATGCAATAGGCAATTATCAATGCTTATAATAATTTAAATATAATGATTTTTAAAATGCATGCTTTGCAAAGAAAGAATTCAGACCATCTGAGCTTGAGCTTGAGCTTCTGAAACCTCAAAACCTGTTCCACAATGGCACACTTCCTCCAAAAAGACCACACCTACTTCAACAAGGCCTAATCGTGCCACCCCAGATGGGATAAGCACTCAAACACATGAGTCTATGGAAGCCATTCTATTCAAATCACAACAATGCAACGAAGCACCATAGTTTACTATCTTTCATTCCACTTCATATTCAATGTTCCATAATGTGTTATATGTCCGAAGGTTTCCAGAGTTAGAAAGCCAGTAGCCTCATTTTCTTTCCCTTACAAATTAGACACTGCATTGTGAAAAGCCTTTTCCCCAGAGCCCTCTTTTCAGTCTCCCACCCTGACCTCTCATTGAGTCAATTCTCTTCTCAAGTCACTAAACATTCTAGCTTGCTAAGTTTTTACTACTTTTACCTTTCTAGCCCTTGACAACACCTACCACCAAGAATAAATGTTAATTTCATTTTTGATAGAAGTTGCATTTTACAATAATATATATCAGGGGAAAACTAGATTTTTATTCATCTGTCTAAATACTCTTGTGTCCTTTAAACTTCTTTCAAGGCCTAGGACCTTCATAAGTGCCCTTCGTACTAAGATCTTTCTCTCCCCATAAGGTCTTCTCCTGTCCCTGGCCATCTTACAATCTATGGAGTACACGAAAATCTTATTTCGAAAATTGAAATGTTATCATAAACACTAATATTGTCAACATGAATTGAACCATATAGTATGAAGCAAAGAATATTTTGACACTAAAATAACTTCTATCTATAATGGTTTCTAATCAATAATATATACCTATGAACCATCAAATAAAATAATATAAACAATGTTTTAACTTTTTCATTGTTGTGACCAAAATACATGATAGAACAAATTTATTACAAAATGTTTTATTCACACTTGAAAAAGATTCAGTCCATGTTTGCTTGGCCCTATAGGCTTAGGCCAACATTATTTATGGTGGATAAGAAGCAGAGATTTCAGTCTGTCATGGCAGGGAGCATCATGCCAGACCAGAGCCATTCATATCATGGTCAACACGAAACAAGTATAGTAACAGGATGGAACTCAGGCAAGATATATCCCTCCAAGAGTGTGCCCTACCAAGTCATTCCCTTTAACCAGGTCCCACTTTCTACATGCTCTCTTGGTAATCTATTCAGATTTTTGACTCCTTTAAAGAATTACATCAGAGCCTGACCAATACAGATGTGGATATTCCTAGCCAACCATTGGACTGAGCACAGAGACCCCAATGGAGGAATTAGGGGAGCTGAAGGGGTTTGCAGCCAAATAGAAACAACAGTAATATCAACCAACCAGATACCCCAGAGATACCAGGGACTAAACCACCAACCAAAGAGTACTTATGGAGGGACTCATGGCTACAGGTGCATATGTAGCAGAGGATTTCCTTATTTGGCATCAATGGGAGTAGAGATTTTTGATGCTTGCTGCCCCAGTGTAGTGGGATGTTAGGGAAGTAAGACAAGAGTGGGTGGGTGAGTAAGAGAGCACCCTCATAGAAGCAGGGAGAGGGGAATGTGACAAGGGGTTTGCAGAGAGGAAACTGGGAAGGGGGTCAACATCTGAAATGTAAATCAATAACAAAAAGGAAATACACCATTCAGTATCAGCACTCAGAATCTAACTCCACAACAGCACACCTAGACATCTGCTTTGTTAATTCTCCTAAGGCACTTCTCCATTTAATTAAAATAATAGTCAAAGTTGGTCATTAAAAAGATGCATAAGTTATATATCAGTCCTATAGAAATACAGAAATCTATGAGAAAATCTACAAGAACACTAGAAAAAGATTGACAGATGATTTAGAACCAGTGGGAAAGCTTGGAGGAATATGAAATATTTGGATACTAGAAGTCAGAAGAAGTTGATACACCATCCAAAAATATACACACAAGAACAACTGTTGGTTTTAGCTGGTGAGACCACCTGTAAAGTGTGCTTTCGGGTAACAGAAATAATACCTGCCCAGGAAATGTTACAATGAAATGAAAGAATGTTCTATTAAAGAGAATAATGTCATGCATTCACTGAAAAGCTTACAAAACTAAACGTTGACTTAGCTGATAGATCTGCAGCTCCACAACCAGATAAAAGGTGTGAATAGACAAATAAATGACAAAACCTTGAACATCATCACAATTGAAGCTGTAAGAATAAACAATCTCTGCTAGAAAGCACCTAGGCAGAGTATCGCAAGTTTTATAACCACTAGGCATCGTGATATGTAAAGGAGAAAAAAATAAAAAGAATAAATTCTTAAAGCACCAGCTTCTTTGTCTATATATGTAGTACAAGACTATTACAACATCCATCCCGTCCTTTCAAGCAACACTGTATGTCACTTCGTATTTTCTCTACAATTCCACTGTTGATCCTATTAGTATCTACAATGAAGCCAATGGCAGGGAGCTGGTGATGCTTATCTATGTGGACTCTTGATGGAAAGAGCTGGAAAACTACTCTAGCTAGGATACTGATGGATCTGCCAAGATACTGGGCCTTTCTCCTTTTCACGTTCTTCAGGAAGTCTCTTCTTTGTCTTGTGACCTCTCCTTGCCAACTCTATAGACAGTCTCACAAGTAAGATTTAGTAGTAGAAGATTTTTTTATATTAATATATCAGACTAGGACTTCCCCAAAAGACCAAAAGAATGATTCCAGACTTCCTGAAAGTTTCTCTTGGGACCTGGCACCATATTATTTCTTCTTCATGGACACACTAATCTTTCTCTCATTTTCCAACTTGCTTTCCTAGTACTCGCTCTGTATCTTTACCATAAACATGTACAACACTAAGCTGTGGGCTTTGCTGATGGCCTGTATTCTTCCTAAAAGATTATCTTCATTCCTGTGCCCTTGTTAAATGCTAGTAGCATTGAAATTTTTCAGAGGAATCATTCATATGGACTGGGGCTACTGGGGATGTCAGTTTGACAGGTATTACACACGAGGGCTCAGTTTTGGAGTCTATAAGGTGGAGTCACACTGCCTTGTAAGGGAATTTCAGTAAATATTTGCACTTCCTAAGCACACTTAAGAAATGAGTTATTGTGCCCTTTAATAGATGAAGAAATAGAGGCTGAGAAAGGTTTGTTTAAAGTTACATATGTAACAAGTAGTAACATAGGTCTTGTTAAATGTCTGAAATTTAATTAATAAGTTGCTCCATATTATTTGATACATAAAATGATTACAATTTTATAGGGATAATGTAAAAGTAAGAACATGACCACGCAATGTGCTTCCATATTTAATTTAAAGCAGGACAGCCACGAGAATAGCAGCCCAGGGGACATCATGCTATAAAGCTGCTATGTCTGTAAAATGAAAAAGTCCCTTCAAAGGCACCATTTTCATTGAGCCTTCAGGCACCAAACTTAGTTTTCACTTTACAAATGATAGTCACAGACCATGAACACCTTTTTAAATGCTATTTTTCAAGGCTGAGAGCAAACGCTCCAATTATAAAAGAATTGATCTTGTTAAACTTATTCTTAAATTTTTTATTTCCCTCCTCAGTTAATTCAATTTCCCTCTCCAATGCATGAATCATCGGGACATAATGCGAACATTCAGCCACAATGGAAGAGGATGTTACGTTATTTGGATGTACTTGATAGACTTCAGACACAGCAGTCCAGACAGGGCTGAATGAAACACACTTAGCTGCTATCTACAGCAGCCATCACCATTATAATTTTCTTGTCTTTGAAGAACTATATGAAATATTTTTTGTAATAAAAGTGAATATGCATCTTCTCTGGTTATTTTATACAAACTGAGAATACGTTTAAAAATATATGGGAGGCTAGCATGTTTCTGCTTTCCATGGGCCAGGGCCTATTTTAGAAAGGTTCTCTTCATCTTAAATAGCTCTTGTGGCAATCTCCTAGAATGTGGAGTATTCTGTTTTAAAAGACAAGGAAAAGCAAAGTTCAGAGAAGTTCAGTGACTTGCCCAAGTTCACATAATCTGGGAGGAGTTAAGATTCAAAAGGGAAAGAAGAACGTGATATAATTCTATTCATACAAAATATGTTTTTAAAAATTAACACATTCAGATAAATTGGAATTATGTATCTTTTCTCATCATAATGAAAAAAACTTAAATCAATAAAAAAAGAAGTAGTGACTTAAGAATCTGAGTGGAGAAACAGCCAACTACAAACTCCATCCTTGTTAGTTGCACATGAAGCTTTAAATCTCAAGGTCATTTGTAACCACAACCATGAAACTAAATATTCACGGAAAGAAAATGACCTAATAATATGTTAGAGTAGACATTGCACCAAGAATCAGAAAGGTGAGGTTCTTGAAGCTTTGGAGAAAAGATCTGGGAACAGGAGCCATTTGTTCTCCATTCCCAGAAAAGGAATGGAAAAGAGAGTAAAGCAGACCCCAGAGACACTCTCTTTACCAGGATTTCACTCCTGAGAGTAAAGCAGACCGCAGATACCCTCTCTTTACCAGGATTTCTCTCCTGAAGTATTTTGGAGTTGCCCTCCTCCTTACCCATGGTCATTATAACCCAGAACCTTCTGATGACACATTTGCCATGGGGGTTTTACTATGGTAACCTTCAGGCATACACAAAGAACACAGTCAAAACAAGTAGCTCTCTTTAAATGTCATTATAGAGAGTAAAATTCTATGTGGTGTATTAATGGGTCTCCCACAGCTAAATCCTGGCATACCACTTTGAAAAAATGTCCCCTGTGGGTATCGCTTAAACCAACCAAAGTGAGGGAATTTGAGAGTTAAGAGAAAACCCAATCTCACTTTGGTGGGAATAAATAGAAGGCAGAAGAGTGGGAATAAAGGAGTGAAAAATCAGGGAAACAAATGAAATTTTCTTTGTTTTCATCCTTCTTAATGCTATTTTAATGTGGAATGCCTAAAGAGAATGCTAGTTATTATTTTCCTTACATTCAATTTCCTTAGTTTTGAGTTTAATAAATCTTTAATGAAAGTAGGAGCCCTGCCTTTGGCTCAAAAATATAAAGAAGAAAATATTATGTATTTCCTCTACAATCAGCAAACAATAGTAACAAAAGATTAGGGCAATGCACTAAGTAGGGTGTGTGTGTGTGTGTGTGTGTGTGTGTGTGTGTGTGTGTGTGTGTGTATTGAGTGTGTGTTTGTGGTGAGAATATGTGTGTAATGTGTGTGTGTACATATCTGAATGTGTATTGTGTATGTATATGTGTGTAGGATGATAGATAGATAGAAGATAGATGATAGATAGATAGGTAGATAGGTAGATAGATAGATAGATAGATAGATAGATAGATAGATAGATAGATAGATAGATAGATAGAAGAAAAGAAACTTGGGGTTTTATTTGGACTCAGAGTTCAGTCCTGGTGACAGAAGCTGCAGGTAATCAGGAAGCAGAAAACAATGATAGTTCATGCTCTAATAGCTTCCTTCTTTTGTGCTTTCCAGAATCCAAACCCAGAGAACAGCAGCTCTCTTTGAGCATAAGGATATCCAAAGACTAACCTAGTCTAAATAATCCCTCACATGTTGACATACATGTTTGTTTCCTACATGATTCTACATCATGTCGGGTTAACAATAAATATTAATCATCACAGCATTTTCTGGAAGACTAGTTGTGGTGCTTTAGGAACATATACAATTTTTGTTAACTCCTGATCACTTGTCTCAGTCTGCAAAATGTCATCGATATAGGGGTCCAATGTGATATTTTGTGTAACAGACTGGTAATCAGGAATATTTCAAATGATGCTGTGACACAAGGATGAGAAATTAATATGCCCTTAAAGTAAAACAGCAAAGTATACTGGTGGCCTTCCCAACTGAAAGCAAATTGCTTGTGTTGGTCCTTTTGAACTGGTATCAAGGAAAGGGTATTTGCTAGATCAGTATCTGTGTACCACTGCATACTATATATAGGAAGTGTGTTAATCTGGTGAAGAATGAAATAGAATCTTAGATAGTAACTGCAATTGGAGTCACTTCTTGATTAAGTTTCCTATAGGCAATTGTCATTATCCATGATCCACCTGGCTTCTGTCGACTAAAGAGAAGAGTTAAAGGAAGATCTAGTGAGAATGAATGACCACCTCTAATCCTTTACACTCCTTGATGGTTACATTAATTTCCATAATTCTTCCAAGAATGTGATGCTATTTTAGATTGACTAGTCTACCAGGTAAAGGCTATCTAAATGGCTTCTATTTTTGTCTCTTCTTTGACAATAGCATTCATTCCATTCTTGAAGGTTTTTGTAGCTGTTTCATGGTCCTGGCATCTCTATTATCTTGGAAACTACATTTTGCTCAGACTTTATCACCATAGTTTCATGCTATGGTTGCTTGGGTCTCCTTTATAGGGATTCTTAAACTGAATTACATTGACTAGCCTAAGCAGCTCTCTAGAATCTAGATACCAAACTTCATTATATTTGTTTGGGTGTCAACTTAGCATTTAACACCTAACTTTCTACTTCTTTTCTTCATATTATGAAGGCCATATCATAACGCAAAATGCATTGTTTAACCTCAAAAGTTCCCATAGTCAAACAAATACAGAGACTGACTGCCAGACAATATGGAAAGACTAAGAGACCTTGGAACACTCAGCCCTAAATAGTATACATCCAACAAATCCCTCCCCTCAGGGCTTAGGGAATTCTACAGATCTATTGAAGAGGAGGCAGAAAGAGTATTAAGAGTGAGAAGGGAGATAAGACTCAAAGTAATCGATGCCTTCTAGACACGACAGGGCTAGCACAGGTATCATTACTCATAAATGACCTAAGTCAAGAAGAAAATTGGTGCAATCATAAATGATTATGCTATAAAAGTTCCAATTGAAGAGTCTAATATCTTAGAATAACATGTTAGTGCTAAACAAGCTGACAAACTTACAGTACATTTTTAAAGATTGAATCAACAGTCCTAAATGCTAATTTTGATATGGGGTGGATAAGAGATGAAATGGACCATTTAATTCTGAAGTGACTAGTGAGGAGTGTGTTAGTATTTGGGTACAGGTAAATATCAATGCTTAAGAAACTAATGAAATAAGATCTTTCCAAGGTTATTTTATGACTCTAAAATAAAGCCACATGATCATCTTAAAAATATAATTTCCAATACAGACATGTATTATATGTCACTGTTAATGCTACTTTACTCCGGTTATAACACTTCTAAGGTAAGCTGGCCTTGGAGTAGTTGTAGACATTGTTGGATCCATCTAAGAGGAAACTAAGCAGGCTAACGTTCTAAAGTGTTAAAAATTAAGAACATAAATAATTCCTTCCTTTAGACATGTTCCTTTGAAATATATCTGCAGTTTCTCTCAAAAGGAAGTGGAGGCTATTTATTTGTCTTCAGAACTGGACTGGTTTGTGACTTGTCTTTGCCAGCAGACATATATAAAGTCCTAGCCATATACCTGAAGAAGACATGTAACTGCTGCACCTATTTCTAGAATCCAGTTCCCATATAAAGAAGTCAGGATAGTCTGAAGAGAGAGAGAGGACATCAAGAAAGAAGGGTTACAGCAAATGGACTACCTTACAAATGAAAAACATCCATATAGACAATATGTCTAGATAATGTCTCAGTATGACAATAACTGCTCCCAATAATGACAATGAGACCACTTTTTTCCTTTAAGCCCTACTCAAAATAAACCAGATGACCATATAAAATGGAGATAAGCCATTTCCACCAGCATAAAGCTTCAAATACCCAACCAAACAACTGTAAGCAATAAAAAGTTTACTGTTGGAGCCACTGCATTGTAGAAAATTTAACAAAGCATTAGGAAAATCTCATGAGTTGTATTCCAGTAGACTATATTCATATGGTTGGCAGTCACATTAATGTATGATGAGGTTATTGCTTTCTTCTCTCTTGCAGACCTCAGATCCAGCAATCCTTCTGCTTCCCATTATACTCTTTCTTGGCACTATGATGCCAATGTTTAAAGCCAGAGATCATATAGTAAGACAAATGTGTCCTGTGATATCTGGCACCCAGAGGAAGAGAGAATTAGAAGAAAAACAATGCCAAATATACAGCACAGCACAAGAATAAGTCTAAAGAAATTTCTTCCAAAATTCAGTTCTTTGGAATTCTAAGCAAAGTATTAGCTTGCTGTATGTATATTACCAGCTGAGAGTCTTGAAACTATGGTATAAAAACTACAAACTCAGCATACTGTTTTTTTTTTCTGAAACCCCTCTTCTTGCAGTAGAGCTTCCATGGTACCAGAAAATACTATGAAAGCTACCAAGGGAGGGAAGAAATTAATAGGCTTACCAAGCAGCAACATCTATAAGCCAAACAATGTCCAGTATGGCAAGATTACTAAAGGTATAACACCTGGGACTCATAAATTTTAGGCAAACAACAGCTACTTAAGTGTAGTTGACACCTATTCAACAAGAGCAAAATCATATTGGGTACCAGCCAACTGTCAAGCTCTGGAACGGTCACAGTAAAGAGTGCACTACCACTACGTTGATAAACCAGCACAATTCCTTATAGTATTCTAAAATTTATCCTTGTACACACAGATAAATGTAGCTATCCCCCTCCATCAAAGAAATTTCTCTTTCTAGCAAATGAAGGCCATCAGGAAAAAACACAACTAGACACAATACAGAAATTAATGAATTATGGAGCACTCAGCCCTAGTAGATACATCTACATTATAGCTCTTGCATCTATGGATCAGGGAACACCTTTAAAGAGAGAACATAAGACTATAAGAACCAGAATCCCACCAAAGTCTGCTGATAAGTAGTCTCCTCTGGAAATGCCCGCATAAACAAGACCAGTACAGTGATAATATCAACAAATATGTTAATGCAAAAAGAAGACATGTCATGGGGGTCCTACCCCTACACAAAGAACTTGCTGTTATCTAATACTACAGGTAGAGGAAGAACTAGTATCTTCTAGGGATGAGACCACTTATTGATTACCTAATACAAAGTAGTCAGCCCTAAAAACACAAATACACAAATAAAAATAGACACTGTAGGTTATATTTATGTATGCATATATATGCATATACATGTGACTATAATAATCAAAGAAAAATAGATTTGAGAGTGAGGATATATAGGAGAATTTGGAGAAAAATACCTAGGAAGGTCTGAAAAGGGGAGAGGCAAGGGAGAAAGTATTGTAATACTATTTAATTAAACACATACACACACAGTACACAATGCAACTCATCAGAAATTCTGTTCTCCTGAAGCACAGATGTGTATTGGAAATAACGAAAACACAAATATTTTTACAGTGCTCATATTTATAAAACACTACATAGAAGTTTTGTCTATATGAGCACAGCTTCTAAATGTAAGCATAATTTTTAAATTTTCTAAACATTTCACTAATGAGTTTGAAGCTAAAATAAACTTCCTAAGCTATCATGAATTCTTTATAGAAAATGTTGTAGGTTGCTATAATATAGAGAAGTGATTCAAATTATTGCTGGGCAATGGTGGCACATGCCTTTAATCCCAGCACTTGGGAGGCAGAGACAGGCAGATTTCTAAGTTTGAGGCCAGCATGGTCTACAGAGTGAGTTCCAGGATAGCCAGGACTATACAGAGAAACCCTGTCTTGAAAAATAAAACAAAAAAAAACACAAAGTAATCAAATTATTTAATAAAAATGTAAATAAAAAATTTGGGTATTTTCTACATTTAATAATTTCCTGGTTTTTTAATTTATAAGTCATTATAATCCCCAATGTAGAAGAATAGCTGATGTGTTGTGTAAATTTGAATTTCCAACTTCTTATTATTTTTCTGAAAGAAAGATCCTTAAATTGTGTGTCTCAGGTTTCAAAAGATCGGGTAACTGGTTTGATAGGAAGTTCATATAATTTGAATGAGTTTAAGACTGAAATCTTTAAGGAGCTTTGAAAATATGCTGCCTGTTTGCACTCTAAAGAGCACTTAGTAGACCCTAGAACAACATGGGTAATGCAGTTGAACTGTGCAGCTCTCCCAGCCCTTGCAGGGTAAGTGTTATTCCCAGATTTTGTAGGGTAAGGGTTCATCATAGCTGTTAAAATCTCACATAGGTACCAAAGGTCACAGGATAAGAAGGGGAGGCAAATGCTTTTCAGAGTTGACAAAAGCTTGGAACATGGGAAGCAATCAATATTTTAGGATGGCCAACAAAGATTACCGAAAGAGTTCCTGCTTGGCAGTTCCTTCAAAGACCAGAAGAGCTACTGCAGTTCCAAACCCCACTGTGACATGGCACGCACCTGAAAGGCAGGCAATGGTTGGAGATATGGTCTCCCCTGTCCCGTTGCTCTCTGTTGCTCTAAGTAATTGTTGCTGCACAGTCTGTCAGTGATGACATTGCTCCCTCCCACCTCCAATTATTTGTGATGTCCATCATGAGTCAATCTGGCATTTGAAAACAAAGCAAAACAATGAAGAACCAATCAAAAATAGATATTTGTTTCCTTGATTTCTGGTCATTTGGGATTGTCCTTTACATAACATGCTTAAAGAAAAATCATGCACACAGAAAGGCATAAAAGCAAACGAAATACAAGTACATCAATATGCAAATGTGCCTCAAACTCACAGCAATGTTTTCTCCCATTACTAACATCTATAAATGTCACACACATTAAAGCAGTTGGACAAACTCCAGGATTCTATCAGGGAAGCAATGTGTCCATGGATCTTCAAAAGCAAATTCCTTTCTTAAAAAAGGCCATTTCATCTGGTTGTACTTGATATCATTTTTAACACTAGTTCCCATTTCTATTATTCACCTTCTACTGAAGCAGATATTCTTAGATATTAGCTTCACTATCTTTCCACTTGTATATTTATTTTAGTTCATAAAAGTCTCCTAATCTTATCATATATATGTATATGTATATGTATATAAGTATATGTATATGTATATAAAGTTATCTTTCATGAATTTTTGTCCAATATTAATGAGCCCAAAGAACCCAGCATAGTTAATCTGTGAACAAGGAAGAAGCTGATAGCTTAGCTTTCCCAACAGACTATACAAACTTGATGACAAAGACCTAGGAGACATTAGGTATA
Source organism: Mastomys coucha (assembly GCF_008632895.1). Taxonomy (NCBI): domain Eukaryota; kingdom Metazoa; phylum Chordata; class Mammalia; order Rodentia; family Muridae; genus Mastomys; species Mastomys coucha. The sequence goes on from NW_022196902.1 coordinate 9,135,519, forward strand.
ATAGACACATGGTTGTTCGGTTTAAGTATGATTTACCTATGCTTGAACTATAACAGTGTTTAAGAATCAAACACAGAGTTTTAGTATTTTCTAGTCATGAACATCGGGCTTCCTAGAATTTGAGACTTTTTGAGATTTTTTTTCAATTTCTAATTCTAAGGATTTAGTCATTTTTTTGAAGGATTTACTCATTCCCTGAAGGTGACACAAAATTAGTGTTTTCAGGACACAGAAATAAAGGTAGTTAAAATGTACCACCCAAAATACATTAAATACTGTGCTGGTTAGTTTGAACTGTCAACTTGACACAACATAGAATCACAAAGAGAGAGGGTCTGGATGGGGAAATACCTGGATCCGATTCAGATGTGCCCATACCTGAAGGGGTTGCCGTGATTGTAAACTGAGGTAGGAAGACCTGCTCTGAGCATGGGTGGCATTCATATAAAAGAGAAAAGAAACACAAGCACAAAGTAAGCAAGCAAAGACCCATTGCTTTCTTCCTTCTCTGCCCTTGATGGGCCTGTGATACTTTAACCTCTTGCTTTGAGTTCAAAATGAGAGACTACTGGCTAGAACTGTAAGCAGAATATACCCTTTCTCCCCTAAGTTGCTTTGTATTGGAGTATTTTGTCACAGCCCCAGAAATGAACCTAGAGGAAACATTAACAAATAACAAGTTTCAAGTAAATGCAGGATTATATTGAGGACATGTCCATCCCTAACCCACTCAGCATAATGTGCCTAAAGTATTGCTTGAGTCCCAGCACTGGCTATTTTTAAGAAAAGCAAAAGATATTTGTTTAGTAAACAAGCATAGCAAATGTTATTCATGGTCTTCAGTTTTAAAATGTCTTTCAGGCTAATGCTCAAAAATTCTATCAATGGTACTATAAAGAACAATTGTACATATCCACATTCTGTATTTCTTCCAGATTCCTTCAAAATACTCAAACGGATGTGTGTATCTAAGTTATAACAATACTATTGTTGTTTGAATATAAATTCCCCCCTTAGTCTGCTGTGAGTATCTGCTTGTTCTTCAGCTGGTGACACTTAGGGAAAGTCAGGGAACCTTAGGAGGGAAAGCTTTCAGGATGAAACCTGTCACTGGGCACAGGGATCGCAAGTTTTGTGCATTGGCTCTACTTTCTTTTCTTCTTTTCTGCTTCATATAGAGCAGTGGTTCTCAAGCTGTGGGTTACAATCCCTTTGGGGATTGAATGACCCTTTCAGAGTGATCATACATCAGATATCCTGAATGTCAGATATTTACAGTTCACAACAGTAGCAAAATGACAGTCATTAAACAGAAATGAAATAAGCTTATGATTTGGCAGGGCAGGGGGACATCACAACATAAGGAACCATATTAGAGGGTAGCAGCTTTAGGAAGGCTGAGAACCACTGCTGTAGAGGGATGAAACTGATCAACCAGCATGATTTTGTGGCCTTTTGTTATGCACTACAAGCTATGAAGGACTCTACCTCTCCAGAACTGTAAGCCAAAATAAACTCCTCAGTACTTAAGTTACTTTCTTGTCAGAGTGATCTAGCACAGAAACAGGAAGGTTATTGATATAAATGCCTTTAAACATTAGATTAATATATTGAATATAATATCTGTATTATTTCATATAAATTGATCCTTTTAATTTTAAAGAACTTTATCATGATTTTGGATGGTTGGTTGGTTTGGTTTGGTTTGTGAGACTGGAGCTTTCCATGTAGTCTGAACTTGTCAGTAGCTCACTCTATAGACTAGGCTAGCCTGAAGCCTTTAATTAACTTTATACTTTCCCGTGCTATAGTACCTACATGTCTGTTATTGTTAAGGAGCAAATATTTTTAAATACTGAAATCCATAAGATAGACATAAAGAGTGTTACTAAACATTATTGATAATCCTTTATTACAAATACGATGATAATTTGAAAAACTAATGTCCCCTTTCTCAGTGAACAAAAATCAAGACCACAAATATTTGTCTTCATTCATTGCTGAGGAATGAAGGAATTTTTGAGGAATAAATATCACTGCAATAATTTTCACTTTACATTTATGTCCGTTTCTATTGTATATTACTATAAGATCCCAGAAATTTTCAAATACAGTTTAATTTCAAAAATCATCAGTATGATATTCATGAATTCTTCTGGTCAAATTTTTTTGCCCCAAATCTTTGTTTACGAATAGGATCCCCTATTATTTGCCCTTGGTAACAGAATAATTTTAATATGAATCTGTTACTCAAAAGAAAAAATGCAGAGCATCACAGCTACAAACTAAAAGCCTCATGCATCTTCAGGGGCCAGCAAATTCTGGAGAGATCTGAGCACAAACTTTGAAGACATTTACTAGAAAATGTTTGATGAACAACCATATGGAAGGGCCACATTTTATCAAGTTCTATTTTTTATTGTCCTTTAACTCAGGCCTGTAGAATTATAATTCAAAACAGTAACTCTCACTTGTGCATGGTTTCATCTTAAGAGTGAGTGTATCCTTGATGTATCAGGGTTTATAGGTATCCATGGCATGCCTCCCCTTTTTCGAGGGTACAGGTATAAGGGTGGGACTGGGAGGAAAGAAGGGAGTGAGGCTGTAGTCAGGCTGTGACTCCTATGTAGTCAGGCTGTGAATATGTCTCCTATGATTAAACAGTCCTGTAGATCAACCTTTTTCATATCTCTTTTTCAAGTTCTCATTAAACAAAGTTGACTTGAGCTCAGCTTAAATACGACACACAGCTCTGTATCTATGAGCAGTGTGCAGTGTAAACAGAGGACAGAATATGAACAATAGGAAATGCATTGCCTAAGAATGAACTGCACGGTTTTCCTTTAAACAGATATTTGTGTTGCTTACCTCATGTAGCAGACTAGAGTACTAAGAATTACAGTATTTGCTACTATAGTTCTTCATAAAATACTAATAAGACCTGGTATTTATTTTTGTTTGCTTCCATTCTGTTACAATAAATTCCTGTTGTTGGCTTGACAATTTTTCAGAAGGAATATATATATATATATATATATATATATATATATATATATATATATACAAACTTTCCTGATAATTTAGATTTTGGTAAGCTAAAAATGAGCCCTGGATTTCACTCTCTGGTCTGAAGAGTAAGAGAAATTAACTTATGAGTAGCAAAGATAGAAAGCACTCTGAATCCCAGACCATAACCAGGTTCTCCACATTAATAGAAGCCTTCCACAAGGCTTTAAGATGAGAAACACATTTTAAAAAGAAACACCACTTCAGTGTTTGGAAGATGATGGTACATGTAATTGCAACCATGCAACTGGCTCCAGTAAGAAAAAAAAAACCCATTTTAAGCATACCCTAGCCTTCCTATGCAGATTAGCAGCAACAGTAACAAAAATAGTAAAGTGTTTCCTCACCTTACTCAGTTACACTTTCACAATATTACTGTCCTTCCTATGTACTAAGAATTTAAGTATTAGAACTAAAATGATTAATTTAACAATGAAGACTATCCAAAGTCACTTTGTTAATTAATTTTTTTTTTCATTCACAGCTTAGTCACAGAGTTCTATTGGGAAATATGCAACTGAATTAATTAGTCTTGGTAAAAATCTGAATATCGCCAACTGTTTTGGGGAGTGCAGTGAGCTGATGCCCAGAATGGGTATTTAGAAGAACCTCTGCATCCTTGTTTAGTACAAACTTGCCATTCATTACACTGCAAGGAACTTGTACACTGTGTTTTTCCCCCAAGTCAAAACTCCCTGTAGGGTTTTCCAACAACTATGTAAATGAGAGAGGCTCTTGTATCAACCCATACTAGGAAATAAATAAGAATACAATAATGCTTACAATAAATGGGTCTGATTCCAAACAAATCTGTGTGTGAGGAAAATATATGCTTGCATGAGAATTTTTTTTTGTCTTACATCTTACAGCAAAGAATAGGGAAATAGATTAGTTCTAGTGAGCATGAAGGCTATTCATCAGAATTAAGATCCTAGGACTGTAGAGCTGGAAGCCTTGTGGAGAGGTCATGAAGCACAGTCTCCTCCCTATTAATCACAAGGAGCACCAACATATGCTCCCGCATGCGCTATAGTTTGTAACTTGAAGTTGACAGAGTATAGATTTCCGAGAAACTGAAAGTAAATTACCTTAGCATTTTCAGCCTTTGTACCCACCATGTGCAAAAGGATGACAAGAATGATTTGAAAAAAGAAAAAGAAAAACAATGCAAAGCCATCTGAAACTTGTGGAGAAAAAAGACAGACAATTAATACAACATACAATTAATGCAGCAGATTAACTTGTGACAAGTAATGTTAGGACACAAAAATATGTGCTAATAAATATCAATTATATTTAATGTCAGTGTTCAAACTAGAACTACATTTGAAAAAAATAGTACACACTACAGAACATATGAAAACTGTCTTCCTGCTGTTTTATACAGTTTGATCCTTCTCTGAGTTACTTTATGTGTCCTCTCAAGGTCTCTAATTTCAAAATTCTCCCAATGAAAAATAGGCCCCCTGTTGTAAATACAGGGTTAAAAATAGTACTGAATATAGAAAGGAACTGGAGAGTGGTACTTAGAATATTGATTAGCCAATAATTGTCTTCTATAAAGGGACACAGTAATGACCTGAACTGAGCATTCCACCAGTACTCATATCTTAACACTTAATCAAGTTACAAGCTTTCTTCTTCTACCCCAAATGCTGCCTAAATAGTAATTGAGAATCCTCATCAGTCAGCATCAGAGTTGACAGATTGAACCCAGAACAGAGCTCTTTCTGATGCTTAGCAGTCTCTGTACATCTGATGAAGGCCCTTTCGCACAGCTCCAAAACAAGACTTGCAACAGATCATATTCAGACCTATTCTTCAATGACAGACCTAGAGCTATTGTGTGCTTGGTTTTTAGCAAAGTTTTTTAAAAAAAAAAAATAGAATGGCATGCATATCTCTGGGCTATGTATCCAATAGCCAACAAAAGCAACCCATGTCTGTTGAAGATGTAGTAATAATGAGTGAACTGATCAATGCATATATTACTTTGTTCCCCCAGTGTGCTCCAGAAAAAAATGATAGTGGTTACTAAGGAAAAAAAAGCTGTCATATTTTGCCCTTCATTAAATATCAATGACTCTGTGAGACCTAAATCCTGAAAAAATACAAAGATCAACTCTTAAAATATCCATGGTGTCAAATAATTATCTTGCCTCTTTTTATCATTGTGATGAAGGAACTGTTCTACTGGCTACCAGTAACAATAGAATGCCTCTCTCTTCCTCACTCACAAAATAATTCTAAGATACATACTAAGCAAATGTATTCTCAATATGCATCATAATTGCCATTTATTTATCAACTTTATGTGGTCAAATGAAGACTTGGGAGATTAACTTTAATTCCAAGGTGTCTGTATTAATGGAAAATATACATACTGGTTAATATGCAAAAAGGCATTGTGAATAAGAGAAAAAATATCATTTAACTTTGGGTAAGCCTCTAACCCAAAAATTCTAATCAATCATGTAATGTGTACTATCACAAAGCAGTCTGTGACATTTTTGTGTCTATTCTCCTCAATAGCCCATTTGTGTTCTTCACTATCCCATCTTAGAACTTTCTTTGGAACAAAACCACAAAATGAACCCTCATTAAGCTTCTTCATTATTTGACCACATATCAGATGAAATCTAAGTTCTTCATGGTCATCAGAGGAACCTTCATTTTTCATGTTCTACAGATTTTGCTTCTTGATAAAGATTTTGTATTTTAAAAAATGTCCTGCTATGCAGTTTTTAATATTTTCAAAACAAATTATCACAAAGCATATAGTCTGAACAAGAAAAAACTTATATCACAATTCTGGAGACCAGATATCCCACATAAGAGATGTCAATATGGATGGCTTCTTCAAGTCTTCCCTATCTTTGACTTTTTACTTGGTCATGTTCTTCCTTATTTGTTGTTAATGTTTATTTGTTTTTTATGTGGCCTCTCTTCTGTGTGTAAATGTCCTTCTACATCTAAATGTCCTTCTCTTAACAGAACAGCTACCATATTAGATATTGGATCACCCCAATAACCACCTTCTGAGTTCATTGGTTCTTTAAGGACACGTCTTCAAATACAGCTATGTTCTGAGGCACTGAAGGTGAGGAATTCAATATGTGGATTGAGCAGAGGAATACAGATCAGCCAACCACACCAACATTACTTGGTATTGAATTAATCTGAAAATAGCAGCTAACTTTCAAATGATAATAAAACATTTCCCTTTATACTTCAAATGATAATGAGTTTATGCATTTATGTGGATTATTTGTTCGACTGACCTCTTCCAGTCCATATCACGTGCAATATCATGGCATAGTATCAATAGTAATTGGTATATTTAATAATTTATAGTATTTTCCCATTATGGCAGTCATGAATGATAGTAACATTGTAATCATCTTTACTGGGTGACTTATATTCCTATATAACAATGATTTTAGGCATTAAAATTTGTGTAATGATTCTCCACTCTTTTTCTCTCAATGTATCCAGTTATACCTTCATTTTACAAGTACAATACTACTAGGTCCTCATTCTTGTTACTATTTTGATAGTGTGTGTGTGTGTGTGTGTGTGTGTGTGTGTAGGTAGATAGACAGATAGATGAGAGAGAAAGATACTAATTCATGTTATAGATAGTATTCCTTCTTCAAAGTCTTATTTAGCAAGCATGGTTTTCAAAATTTAGATCACTAAATCCTGAGAATATAGCTTCAATGTGTGTATCTGTGTGTTCCAATGTTCTATATTTCATTCAAGCAGAGAAACCAGATATTTATTAATTCTACACGATAAAAACAATGTCTAGTCTAGTATTTGTTCTTCAATAATTGAAATTTATTTTATGTGTTTTTGCTGTGTGTGTCGGCTGACCTCTCATAGTATTTCATGAAAAGTTAAAGTTGAAATCCTTCCCAGAAAGTGGTAAATTTCTTTAACTGAAGACAAAAGAAAGGAAGCATTTGGGGATGCAGAAGAACTTGCATACTCAAGGCTATGGAAGCATTTGGGATGCAGAAGAACTTGCATACTCAAGGCTATGGAAGCATTTGGGATGCAGAAGAACTTGCATACTCAAGGCTATGGAAGCATTTGGGAATGCAGAAGAACTTGCATACTCAAGGCTATGGGAACAGGAAGAGGATGGGCAGAATGCAAGGTATTAAAAATACACACCATTATAAGTAAGTCTGAACAAAATTATTTGACATTCTCTTCTATAACACTCATTTTTTTAAGATTCTGCTAACTTAGAAGATCTAAAAATATTAGCTCAGAGAACAAAGAGGAAACTTAGAATTATATGCTCAAAATTCAGACAGAAAAAAAATCACATGACTGTCTTGCAAAGGATATGTTATGGTCTTATTATTTTTTAAAATCAATTTTCTTGCATACTGAATCAACTCACTAGCATCTGCTGCAGAAACATCATAGAGGTGTGACAAACCAAAGGACAGAACCGGGCGCATGCTTTTAATCTCTAAGTTTTCTCTCAGTCCCTTGGCTTTGTTTCTCTCATTTCCTTTAAATTTAGAAATTAAGACCTGTCTTTGCAATTACTAAATGACTAAAATAAATTTTCTTCTTTTATATCAGCACTATCCAGCAAGCATGAATATACTAGAAATTTTGAGTACTTATCACAAAACCAAATGCAGTCCTCTCCTGAGTCACCTTGTACTTGAGCTGACAGATTGAGTCACAGTGAGACATGATGCTTTATGGTTTTGTTGGCCAGACTTCCATCTGCATGACTGTTTGTGGTATAAGAATATCCCTGCCTTGGCCACTGTTCTTTTCAGCACAGCTTTACTCATTCAGTGCCCTTTAGTTAACCTTGAGACAAAACACAAAGTCAGTCTCAGGCATTTTGCCTTTTACCAAATAAAACTGCATTAAGTATGTGCATGCCTGTGTATGTGTGCATGCCTATGTATGTGTGTGTGCAATGTGTATGTGTGTGTATGTGTGTGTGCAATGTGTATGTGTATGTTGAGGAGCATTGCCAAAAAGAAAAGTCACAACTTTGAACAGCAAGTGTCTTTGACTTATTGCTGTGATTATTCTAATTGCTCATCTACTTGGTGGGAGGCTGCAGGAAGCTGTTTTGAAGTAATCAAGCTGAGATGGGCCCTTCTATTTATAATAGTTCTGAAAATTCTTATCCCCTAAAGACTTAATTGCATTTTTCTTTAAAAAATAGACTCACTGTTGTTTCTTCTTGCCATTTTTGTTGCTTAAATCCAATAATAAATATTTGATAGTTTCTTAGTTATTATACAAATAAGCATAAATTATCTTTCATTTGGTAGATTAAACAAAAAGCACTCAACATCCATTAAGGAATCTGAAGTGCAATAGAAACCCTCTATAATATATCAATACTCTGTAAGCCATCTCTGGAAGAGAACAGTCAGATGCACGTCATCCATGTGAATACATTTCTTTCTTGAGAAAAGACAGTTGGGGCTTTCCCCAGCTTTGGATCAATATTACGTCAGTATTCTATGGTCATGGTTGGTATTATTAGAAGACAGAAAAGTACAGGATCAGCACGAATTAGCACCTTGTTGCTGCTTAACACTTTGTTACACACCGCTTTGCTCTTCTCTAGTGTTGTGATGTGTCCAAGGCAACTGCAACATCCCTCAAACACACACAAAAAACCAGCACTTGTGCCACTTCTTAACTTTTTCTCTAGGAATTTCTCTCAGCCAAAGTCTAGCATTCATGTTCAGTTGGCCTCTAATAGTGATTTTAGAATTTTTGTGGAAATTAAATAACTAACATCCCTAATAACCATACATAAAATAGATGCTAAAATTTACAGTGACTTTCCTTTTTCTCAAATTCTACACAGAAAGTACATCTCCTCCTATTCCTTAAATTTGTCTAAAAAGTATGTTTGGACTATGGGACTCCCTTCTGTGCCTCCTGTCTGCCCTCTATCTTTAATTTTCCTCTAGCCACATAGGTATGAGCAAAGCCAATGATATGATCATTTTATGAAATGTTGAACATGAAACTCTGGAACTTGGATTATCCTAAGAGATACCAGGTCTCACTCCTTAGTTTTGCTGAAGAAGGCACTATAATCTGAACTTTTGATTGGCTTACTGAGAAGCACAGAGTGGCAGTGTTACATAGATCCAGTAATTCTTAGCATGGCAAATAAGTACAATCTAAAAATTTCACTTCCATGTTGTGCTCAAGGGAAAAAGTTGAATACAAAAGAACCTATTTTCGGATATTCCCTACAAAGTAAAAGATAATTATTTGTAGATATGTGGGACTTTGTACAGGAAGACATGGTTTTATCTTTACAACTATTCCTCAAGTGCATTGTACTTTTCTGTATGGGACCAAAATGAACACACATATACCCAGATTTGAACTCTCTTCTTTGGGTTATTTTTATTAACTCTCCTACCTGGCGATCGTGCAATATGCCTGCCTCAGAATTTGTTAAGCTTCAGAAAGAACTCATCCTAACACTATAAAGAAAGGATCTACTAAAAAAGTTATCTAAATATCTCAATGATCCTTGAATTGAAGCATGGTTTATAGATGTGAAAAATTCCTCCAAACTTAAGGACAGTGGAAGATGTGGAAAGGAATAGGGAAAAAAAAGAATCTGCAATGAGAAATATGAACTCAGGAAGAGTTAAGATAGCAGGGTAATTCTATATCTGACTAAGTGTCTCCTAGGGAGACATTCTCTCCATATGAATTCAAGCAACTGTTTCAACATTCCTATGTGTTGTCATTTCACGCTAGCCCTCATGGAGAGGTGATACTTGACTTGTAGCTTCTTCAACAAGTGCTATGAGAAAAGAAGAAATATTAATACTCCTTGTTCATTAAAAAAAAAAATATTAAGATGGTCCTTTCTGGCAGAAACATTATAAGGATTAAAATATAGTGGAAGAATACCATATCAATAATGCAAATTGAGGTTGTCTTTGGCTGACATGTCATTATTGAATATTCTGATCATAAAATCACTAACTTAATAACTTTATCTTATCATTTGGGCAAAGAAAATAAGGTATAAAAAACAAAAAAGATATGAGACTCTCAAATGGAGCATTCACATACATGATTTATTTTACAAATATCAAGTGTGATAATTAGTCTTCAGAATTGTTATATATTAAATTATCTGCATCTGATAATGTAAGGTTGTTCAATTATCACTTTCTACATAACTCATTGGGGTTTTGCCCAAATGACAGTCATCTAAGATCAAGGGAAGTTCTGCACTTGAAAGAGGGATATAAGAT
>NW_022196902.1:9145883-9150866 GCF_008632895.1 Mastomys coucha
AGAAAGAAAGAAAAAAAACAAAAACAAAAACTTTGTTATCTTGCCTTTTGGAAGATGGTTATATTTGTTTTTCAACTCCCATGCTACCTTGGACGGAAAATTCAACAAGAGTAGATATTCAGTGTCTGTTCCTTGAGAGATTGGCTGATCTATTTCTGCCTGTTTCCTTCTAATGGTTGTTCAATAAATCATATAGGAATTACTATGGCTTCTGCTCTGAAGTAGTCAAGTGAAAAAGAACATCCTTTCTCTCCTGGGCAGTATTTTCTGCTAACAGCACACTTGTCAAAGGCTTTGAGTGCCCCAGTGACAAGCACCAGATAAACATATAAATAGCTAGATAAATAACTGACAAAACACTATACACTGTTTGCAGATAAATGTAAGCACACCACAAACGGCAAGATTAATCCTTGGCATATTTTTTTCTAAAAGATATTTCTAAACTAAGGCCATAGTATGGCATTCAGATTACAGAGCATCCATTTGAAATATTCAAATGCTTTTGTTGGACAATGCATATTTTCTAGTTATTGAGTAGCCATGATAATGCAGTACATTTCAATTCTGGAAGAAGGTCTGAGTGATTAGGTATGCATGAAATGAATATATATATTTTATGTATATATATATGTATATATATTAAGGGTTTAGGGGTTATATTATAAATAAGAACTTCAAAAAACCCATACAACCCAAATAGTATTTAATACCAATGAAGCATAACTTCTAGAATGCTAAAAAAGAGAATTTTGAAATTATAAACTTTATAATTATCCAGTTCTCTAGAAATTAAGTTTATAGGTGCCACAAATAAAACACCTACGGTAGAGAAGAAAAAAACTCAAAATGTAAAATTCAGATCATGAGCGCATGCAGCATGTTTCTGTTTTCAGAGGGACTGTTCCATATGTTGGTTGACCAACCCTGCCAGGCCATTTGCAGGCTGTCCTGCTGGGCTTATCCTGAGTGTGACACACACCATGCAGAGATGGTGATCTATAGAAGCCAGGAAATTTCCACTGTGTGTCACAATCATGAGAAAGACAGAGCCCGGTCCCTGCTGACTCTAAGGATGCTACGAGGTGGCTTTCTGGAATGGCAGTAACAGAAATCTCCATCAACATATTTTAACCTTCAGAGTTATTCAGGCACATTCTGATCTCACCAAATGGGCTGATAAGAGTGAAGTACAAACTTGGCATCGAACAGCTGTTTCCAAACAACCAATGAGAGGCACAGTAAGGGAGAGATTTTTTTTTTCTGTTTTTAGATACAGTCAGTGGCTTTCAAGGTTAACTATTCCGTAATAGTTTTTCCATTGCATAAAACAAGAAGAGCTATCATTTAAGTGTATCAGCACACAACAGGAAAAAGAAAAAGAATTCTAAAAATAAAATAAAATAAAATAAAATAAAATAAAATAAAATAAAATAAAATAACTTCAGGGCTGAGGTGAAACAAAGCAGGCTCTCAGGCAAGCAGGAGGCAAACGTGAGACGCAATGGATTTGATTCTAATTCAGCTTGAACAGGGTCCGTGTTTCAGTTTCCATCCTTTGTCCTTTTTCCACTGGTGCTTATCATGAAATCTGATCTATTTGTAGGTTTAATGCAAGGACAGGGAAAAAGCTGACCTAACCTTAGTATTATAAGAGATTGTACTAAATGTGAGGGCAAGAGCAATAATTCCGCAGCTTCCTACTTGGACATGGGCCCAGCTTCAAGAAATAAAAATAGAAGTGTCTGAACGTAACTAAAAAGCTCAGCCACATGGAATTAAAATGCCAGTTCCCTTCAGCCTTCCTTTTTTTTTCCAGTCATGAAACTTTCAAAGCCAACACATTCAAAAACTCCTACAGCCAAGAACCATCATTTGGGTTTTCGATTATTCAAAATGACTGCCACCTTCAGGAGTCCCCACCTGGCTGTTTCCATTCCTTCAAAACATTAACAACTAGAGAAATTCTCAGGTTTCAAATATAAATAAATAAATATATAAGGCCATGGGAACAGAACTCCAGGATGGTACTTTCTCAGTTGATGAGTTTCTTTGTTTCTAAAACACACTTGTATTAATGTTCTTTACCTTCTAAGTAAACAAAATTAAAATGAAATAAAAACCAGAAAAGGCTCCTAATGTTTGCACTAGCTTCTGTTTCTAATTTGCCCAAAGGCTGTGTTTAGCATATTCCCAATGTCACTTATTGAAAGGGTAACTGGAAATGGAAACTGATTTAGGAACCAACGTTTTATCATTGTATGGGATGATAATTTGATGTGCCTCGGGTGACTGTACACACTAATTGTTTTTATGAATGCTGTGAGTGCTCCACACCATACCTCTGCCTTCTGAGTAAAACAGGCACATCTTGATGGCTGAAAACATTTTTCCATCTTTCTCCCGCCACTGTTTCTCCCTCCAGTGTTTAAATGACTCTTTTTTTCTTTTATTTTTCTTTTATTTTTTTTTCCCCTGAGTTGAAACTCTTTGAAATTCAGAGGAATGGGAAATAAGAATCCATCCCAGGCCATTTAAAACTCATGTTTATCTAGCATTCATCATTTTCTCCTCTAACATATGAATATAGTTTCCAAAACCACAAACCTCACAAGTGTTTAGATCCCAGACTTGTAAACAGGTTTGATTTCCTTTTACTGAGCGTCTTCCTTCCTTGTCCCTTATTGTGTTCAGCTGGCTCTAATTCCTTTCCAAGTACTTAAAGAAATGAAATATTTCATCTGAATTAAGAGCAATCATGTGTTTGAGAAGATCAATCCAGAAACAACACAAAAGTGAATTGTTTTCAATGAAGCTGTTTACAGTGACTGAGCAACTGGGGGTTAGATGAATAAATAAAAAGACCAGTAATTTCATTGAATTATATTGTTCAGTTTCAATTGTGTCTCTTAATGTAAACAGCTCAGTGATTGATGTATTATCGAATATTCGTGGAGTGTGTGTGTAATGAATATGTTTATGAATGACCCAGTGAGAGAAAATCAATCTTAGAAAGATTTCTCTGTTGAATTGGAGTTTAGATGATTGCAAATCAAAGTTTAAAATGTCTAGATTGTAACATTGAGTACTTCAAACTTTCAGGGGAAAATAAGGGACCTGAAAAGCAACACAGTAAAGTGGCATATGGTAAAGAAAACAGAAAGTGGTTTAACATACTTTTTAGTATTTGAAGTCTTATTTCAAAGTAATAAAACTAGGAGACAGGTAGGGTGGCACACACTGGCAGGATCTCAAGTTCAAGACCATCCTCAACCATCTGTAGTAGGAGCCTATCTGAAAAAAAAAAAAAGAATGACTTTTATTGTTTAAAAAAACCTAAGACCATTTATTATTTCTGTCATTACTGTGGGGAAAAAGCTGACAGAAACTGTTTAAGGAACCCAGGGTTTGTTCTGGATTAGGAATGGAAGGGAAACTGTCCTTTGTGGAAAGACAGGTATGCCAGCAGAAGTGTGCTTCTGCTGGTCATATTACACAGTCAGAAATCAGAAAGAAGCAAGAGGAGAGGAGAGGAGAAATCTGGGACCAGCTCTGTTTTTCCCTCTTACTCAGCCTGAGCCCCCAGTGAGTGTTGTGGGGGTCACCCACATTTACGGTGGGTCTTCCCACTTGCTTTAACCCAATAAAGAACATCCCTTACAGACATACCCAAAAATTGGTCTTCTAAGTAACTCTAGACCTGTCAAATTTGCCAATTCATATTAACCACCACTATTATCCAAGCATCATAAAATAATAATAATATATGCCAGTCTTTCAAAGCAATCGTGCTTTTCTTTTAGAATTATATATTATGAAATAACTGCCAGGAAAATCCACTTTTTATTCTAGCCAATGGATCAACCATCTGTGAAAATACTACTTCCTGTGAGCTACTCACTGAACCACATCCCGAGTGCCATGCATGTCCAAGTGTGTGAAGTAATGAACAAAGCAAAGCATTAACAGGTTTTGGGGAGTACCTGGTTGCGAAATGTCTCACTTCCCCCTTTAGTCCTGACTCCTCTAGTTCTGTAAATGTGCTTAAATTACACTCAGCTTAAAACTTCATTTCCTGTCTCTGTCAATCTATTACCAACACTTCACATTTTATTTTCTTCCACAGTATGCAAAGTTCTTTATTTACTTATTTTTATTCATGGGATATCTGGGGAAATAATGGCAAAGAGGTTTCCAACCACAGACCAGACTGGATAGGCAACCAGCGGAATAAGTATCACCAGGGAACTTGTTACATGCAGCAGTTTACACACAGACCCAGGCTAATGTAATCAGAACTTGTATTTTAACAAGACACCTTGGTGAATAGTACACAAGCATTCATTAAACGTTGACCAAGGAAAAGTGATAGATTTCTAAACCTGGAATGAAAAGAGCCCAAAAGGAACAACAATGGAAAGGTACCCCAACTCTATGTTCCTGAGCCCAAATATGGCATTACTATAAATGACCTTCAGAAGAGCAACAACAAAGTCACCCGGCAAACTTGGAGCTAGCCTCAGATAACTAAAAAAACAATATCTGCAGGTGAATCCAATAGGTCAGGGTGTGTTTGGGGGAGAGGTAATTGGTGAGTGTGTCTCAGTTTGAGAACATGCCGTACACATATGCTAAATTCAAGTAAGTACCATCCATCTCACATCATTCCTTCCTTTCTATGTCCTTCATCTCCTGCTAATATCTAACTCATTGTTCCCTCTGAGTATAAGTCAGTAGCCCCTTTATCCTCCTTTGACCAACTGACCTAATTATTACTCTGTCTCCCTTTCCCTTTCCCTCACCCTCTTCTCTCTTCCTCCCTCTTCCTTTCTTCCTCCCCCCCCCCTTCTCCCACTTCTTCTCTCTCTCTCTTTTACTGTATTGCTTACTCTGTATTCATTCTTCAACCAACAACTCTTTCTTTTTTTTAATTAGATATTTTCTTTATTTACATGTAAATTTCTCCCTTCCCAGTTTCCCCTC
>NW_022196902.1:9151641-9164006 GCF_008632895.1 Mastomys coucha
TCCAGCTCCATCCATTTCCCTAAGAATTTCATAAATTTATTGTTTTTAATAGCTGAGTAGTACTCCAACAACTCTTTCAAAGTTTCAGATAATGACTTCATTGGAGTATTTCAATGGGTGTCCTGCAGCCTCTTAAATAAGACAATTATTCTTACATGCCCTTAATAGATCTCCAGTATATCCTCAAACTTCCACCCCATCTTCTACAAGTGTGTTATGTTAAACATCACGAGGAATAATCTGAGAAAACCTATCAAAGAAAGCAGAGGTTTCTCTAGGTAACTTTCTGTCTCTAGCAACAAAATCAAAACGAGAGTTTGATTCAAGATCTCTTCATAGCAAACATTCATTATCATTAGGCTCCTTCTGCCCTAAGCCATTGTAATTTAGAAAGGGGTTAGTAAATTAAAGTGTCATGGAATTGGACCGAGGATCCATAGGCCAAGGTAGTTTTTCAGAGCCCAGAAACAGTTCTTTAAATGGATAACAAACATCCCCAGTGTGAAGCCATGTGGATGAAATGTGAAGACAGCTAGGAAACACTTCAGGTAGAGGTCCATAGTCTTTGAATTGTCTCAAGGTAGGAACATAGTAGGCATTTGAGGACTTCAAATGACCCCATCCGCTAAGAAATAGGATAGACGGGTTCTACTGTAATTGGGTATCTTAAACTGAATTCAGTGTCTTGTCTGTGTACTCACATCCTTACTTTAAATGTTTTTGCTGTGATTCTGACCATGGGTGAACCTTGAAATTATCAGTGTGGTATTATGGAAAGTTTGTTGTTGGTGGCTTTAGCCAGAGGCCATACTTTTGATCTATAGCCAACCCTATTTATTTTATTTTATTTTATTTTACTTTATTATTTTGTTCTACCACTTCCCAAAGTAATACTAAAGAAAATCATTGTATAATATGCTGATTTTCATATTACAATGTCTTATAAAGCAGCACCCTACCACACTAGTCCTGGGCCCTTGATAGAGCCCTTGATTCCTACATTCCTAATAATATGTGACTTCAGCCTTCATTATAGTTCTCTCTGCCCCACAAATGACTTCTTTATGTACAATCACATATGGGTTCTTCCTTGCAATAATCTCTACTTACGCCCTATATAGTGCCTCTGTGAACTGGACGAATATTTTACTTTATATTTTGTGTAGGCATGCATATAAGGACTGTATGAAGGGGCTCTAAGTTATCACTATCACTTATCTTAAAGTAAAATCCTGGACACAATAAATAAGCTATTCAAAGGTCAGAAACTGATACTGGTATACAGCTTTGACAACATGTAAACTCATGGTTGTCTTGAAAATAAGAGACAAAATAAAGGGCAGCAACATTGTATAGCATGGAAATCTTGCATTGCCAGGGAAAAAGCAACCTAAGGAGTGTGTATCCCAGTCTCTCTTACTTCATCTCTAAACAAAAATGATGACAGTAGCAAGAACAGGATTTCTGCACACCAGTCAAAACGAGATCCAATGCTGCTTTATAAGAAGAAAAGTAGCACATTATTCTCATAAATTGGCTCTACATATCGAAATCCTGAAAATGGTTCCAAAAGATTAACTTCTCGTTGATGTATAATTCCTCACAAATAAGTTCTGTAAACTCTTTTACTATTTAACAGCTTTGTGAGTTTTTTAGGTAGTAGAAGGAAAATCAATAATGACAAAGCTAATGCATGTTTTCCTACATTCAAAACTTTATGATGAAATAATAAGATTAGATATGCAGATCTTTAAGTATACAGGTTTCAAATATGTTCTTGAATGTTTTAGAATTGCTATATTAAGTTCAAAGCAGTAAGGGGAGATCAGAAACCATGCAAAGCCTACAATACACACACTTCCTAAGTGCACACTTAAGTAAAGCTCAGCCCTCAACAAAGGCACATGTATTCGATTAAGAAAAACCCATTACAAGTGATTCTGTTGCATCTCAGTGTTATAGAGAAAGCAGATTGCCATCAGACTCGTGAAATAAACTGAAAGACGTTCCTTGTTTTATGAATTGAAAAGATTTTGTATAATTACATGTTGCTTTCTTAGTTGAGAAATCCACCAACATGCAAAATTTATCAGAAACGGTAGCAAGTTAGTCAGTTGTACTTGGCACAGTCTCTGCAATAGAAGCTATAAAGAAACACACTAGAAGGGAGATTTGATTCTACATATTTATAAAATATTTCAAATGTGTGCTTATTTTTTGTATTGCTATGCACACTTTGATCACATGTGCCTAGCTTTTCTTCTAAAATAAATGCTGCCTTTAGCTTATTTTACAAGGTGGAAGAAAACAGGTCCTAATGTCTCCCAGGGTTCTGGGAAAACACAACAGAATGTTTCTGTCTTATTTTACAACTTCACTTGAGGGTGTCTTGGTGCCTTTGAAAATTTAGTTTCAGATTTTGAGGAAGTCAAATAGCATTGTGTTGTGTGTATTTCCTAAGACCACTGACAAGTAAACCTGCCACTCTTTCCTTTAAAATATCTCAAAAATAAGCAAATGAAAAATATCTGAGGAATTAGGAGGAAAAGAACCATCTCTGAAAAAGACAAGTGGCAGTCACAGTCATTTCTACCACTGCAGATGATTAGTCTAAGATGTATAATGTTCATGAACGAGAAACATATTTTTGCAAGTGATCAAATTCAAATATTCTAGAGACTTGATATGACAAACATTTGTGCCTCTGTCTGCCAGGGGGCAAATATAGGCAGCAGCTAGAGAATAATTAGTAGAAATATGACAACAGGGAGTAGCATCAAATACTATTAGTTAAAATGACAGAAATGTAAAACTGTGAAGACTCAAGATAGAGGCAGTAAGGCAACAAACAGACCTAGGAAAGATCTCCAAGGTGAGACTGTGACCCAAGGAGGCTTAACCTTGAAGTAGAATCTTTAAAAATTAATCGCCCCAATATAGCATACCGACTGTTTCTTTGCAAGTCAAAATAAATTATCCTTTTCCTGGGAGGGCAAATCACAATAGGTCTACAATGGGCCCTTAAAATCCACTTAGGTAGCAGATCATTTGATATAATGAATTCTGCATGTCTCCCTTTTAACATCCGTCACCTTGAAGACGGAATGCCAAAGAGCTCGAGGTTGCCCATCACCTTCTATAGCATCAATATTCCAACACAATGGGGGCCCAGCAAACCAAATCTGCAAGATCTCCCTAGACTTTTCCTGCACGGCATGATTTAAAACTAATGAAAAATCCAAGTCCCGCACAATCTTCAGCCACCGATTTCCCATGCAATTGCTATCACTTTTTCCAGCGTGTCAAATCTCCTCTGACGGTAATTTTCAGTTTCTTATTCTCTCAAGTTCCAGCTGATCAGACTGGGGTTTTTACATCCAGAGTCATCACCTTCTGCATTTCTGAGTTAGTTTTCCTTCAAGGAAAATGACAGCTGCCAGTGTCTGCCAGAATTTCTCTATCTGCCTCAAGTTTCTGGTTTTTCATCCACACCTCTTCTCTCAATACTCTACCTTCTCTAATAAAACCCAAACTCTACTGTTAGTGGAGATTTTTGCATAAGCTCCTGGTCACAAGGGAAAAGAGAACAAGTTGAGTTCAAGCTGTACAAAGACCACCCTCGTGGAGCAGAAATTACTCATTCTCTGATTGTTACCATCGGATATTGGAAAGCACAGACTCTGGTTAGAGCAGGGTGGTGCTTACCCTTTAATTATGTTATGCTCATTATCATGCAGTCCAGAGGAGTGCTAATGAGACCAGAAAACACAGATGAATTTACAAGTGATGCTTGTATTTTAGTCTGACTAATGGCTAATTTTCCACATCTAAAGGTGAAAGCAGGAGCAGAGTCTGTTCCTCTAACCTGGTGGGGTCTCACATTGGAAGTACAGAGTAATAAAGAACAGGAAATTATGAGTACATCCTGCCACCCTTCCTTCCTAGAAGATGGAGAGGACAGTCTGCACTTAGATTTCAACTTCACAGGCTTCCTGCTTCATTCCTCATTGCACGGGGAGAGATATTTTAGTGACAAATATCACATTTTATTAATTCCCAGGAAATTTCCATATGCCCTGAATCACTGTTAGAGAGAGGGAATAAATGTTATTCCTATCCCACTGATGGGAAATGTATTTCCAACTCTGGGGTTGATTCTTATCCTAACAAACACGCAGACAAACTTAGCCTAGGTCACTCTTAACCATTGTATAGAATTATAGGATCAGACTACAAACTCAGTGGAATTTTTTACTAGTCTAAGCAGATTTTCTGGGTCTTGTGTTCAAGCTGTGATATTGGCTTTATAACATCATGATTTTACAACTGAACTAAACTGCCCTAATCTCTACCTTCTGTGTGGTCTCCCTGTCCATGTAGACATATTTACATTTTGGCAAGGTTTAAGTTCACACCAAAGTATTTACATAGGGTACTGAGTAGGGTAGAAGTAGTAAGCCATGTGAATTCTTCTATTATTTTATTTATTAAGGTGCTTTGTGGCTCTGTGTTTGCATTTCCATAAGTTATATTTTGACTTTGACTTTACTGAGAACACAATACTACCTAAGGCACACACATACCCCCCTCTCTTTCTCTCTCTCTCTCTCTCTCTCTAACTCAGTGTAGCCCAATAATGCCTGTTAAATGGATTACTACTGCCAGCAAATGCTTGTTAAATGAATGATTCTATCAATCAATGAAGAGGCACTGAAGACGTATATTCTTGGCAGAAATCCTGTCATGACAAGAGTGTGCAATTAAAAAACCAAATTAGTATCTAAGAACTTGAACTCCTGTGTAATATACTAAGAAGCCTCTTTGAATGGGAGGGGCACCTGTCTAGAGCAGCAATACAATAGTTAAATCCACTCCATCATTAAGTATTTAATTATGCATTCTTACCTACTCATTTGGGGAGGTGTTGATCTTAATAACTGGATTACATTAGGAGAGAGTTCAGATGCTTAAAGTAACATAGAGAGAAATTTGAAGTTTAAAAGTAAGTAACATTTTGTGCAAGCCACACAAACCTCTGGGCCCTATTAAAATCACTGATAAGCAATCTTGGAAAAACATTCTCCAGTAATGGCTGGCTGGGCTCTTGCAGCAAAGCAAATTGTTTTTTCTTGGCAAACGTCCCACAAGCAATAGGCAGCAAGAAATTGTTTGTTCTACGTGTGGAAGTTCTTGTGAGCATCTACAATTCTAATGCCAAATTTGGTTCTATCTCAGAAGCCACTTCAACTGTGAAGAAAATTGCCATGAACTTTACCAAGACAATGAGTGAGTATCAGCAGGTTCCATGGTTTCCAGAAGGAATCCTCGTGTGTTACCTGTGGCTACTATAGAAAATCACTTTCCATTTGCCTAAAAAAGTTTTGAAACTATTTTTCTTGGAATTATTTTCTTTGTGTTTATCAGAATGTACATGGGCTCATGAGCGACAGGGCACAAGGGTGAAGGCAACTTGTACAAATTTTTTCTTTCCATCCTCTTTGGCTT
Source organism: Mastomys coucha (assembly GCF_008632895.1). Classification (NCBI taxonomy): domain Eukaryota; kingdom Metazoa; phylum Chordata; class Mammalia; order Rodentia; family Muridae; genus Mastomys; species Mastomys coucha. The sequence continues at coordinate 9,157,147 of NW_022196902.1, forward strand.
TTTGGTGTGGGATTCAGGGGTCAAATTGAGCAGATCCGATTTGAAGGCAGGCGCTGTTACCCACTGAGCCATCTCACAAGTCTAATAATCTAAGACTCTTAAAACTTACATCATCTTTCTACCAGCAAAAGTTTTTGTGTGCTCATAGCCATTTTGTTAGCATGCATATCGCCAAAGATATATTTCTTGCTCCTCAGTAATAGAATGGAAAATAACTTGAACTAAGAAGGAATTAGTATCAAAAGAAGAAACAGAAGAAATGGACAGTGACAGGTTGTTGGAAAGTCTGCAGTTGCCTCTCCGGTTATGTTGGACTAAAGAACAAGAAAAGATCATAAATGTAAGTAAGTCGAGTTTGAATAGAAGAGTATATATAAATGAACCACTTGAATTCCAGCAAAAAAGAATTCTATTTGATATACTTATGAGAGGAGAATATGGCTGCATATAAGGGAAAACCTATAAGAAGTAATGAAGAGCTAAGGTTAACTTCCCAGATTACACACATACACTTTGGGTGGAAGAATACAGTGTATAATTTGAGAGCTGTCTCACCTAAGGTAACTTCCTTGCTGATTGGGTGGGGAAAATGGCCTTCTGCCAAGCAGGATATAAGTAACTTTAGAAATGTGCTGCTTTTCAGGTAATATTGCATCTTAAACCTGACATTTAGTGTTTGTCTTTTTTACACCTAGAGCAAAAAGAAAGGTTAGAGCAGGGTTATCTGGAGGCAGCAGAGTCATCAAGAATTGCCCTTGTGCAGATCAGTTCTAGAGGCTGCCTGTGAGATGGCCCAGCTGGAAGGTAGACCGGGAGTCTAACAGTGTATGTCGAGCTGGCATCTTCTTGGTAGCTCTCACACTAAACTGTTTGGTTGCTGTCATCCCTCTGCTGCATCTATCCTAGAAACTGTAGCTAAGGGGGTCCTCTGTTTATCTAAGGGAGGATGTTAATAAAGTCAGCCTAGTAAGTGGGGGTTCTACAAGCTGATAGGACAAGAAGACTAAGAACCAGACCCCCACCCTCTCTTCAGCAATTCTTTTCAATGAGAGGAACAAAGAAGGTTTATTATCATAATTATTATTTAAAAGACTATAGAGTCTCTCATTTTATGATTCCTCAAAATAAAAAAATAATAATTTTGACTTTTTTCACAGTATTTTTAGTTTTAGGGCAAAATCAGAAAAACAGTTAACTTAAATAAGAGCATCAAATTTGCAGAAAAGTTGCAAATGGAGGTGACACTCAGAAGGCAGATCTCTGTGAGTTCGAGGCCAGCCTGGTTCATGAAGGGAGATCCAGAACTGCCACTGCTACACAGAGAAACTCTGTCTTGAAAAACAAAAGGAAAAAACAAAACAAAACAAAAAGAGCTGAAAAGTTAAGGAACACCATCAAAGATGAGATAAGAAGGCATTAAAATTTCACTATATCTCCACACCTAATTTTTATTATATAAAAGGAAATAACCAGAATGATTATGCTGATTTAATAATCAGAAAAAATAATGTTGATTCATAATTGATTTTGAGAGTCAATTCTGGATCTATCCTTATCCCTTAATTAATTTTAGTATCCATTTTTATTATCCGTGTACTGAATGCTAGAGGTAGAAATTCTTTATATTTAGTGGGCTAAAATTATAGTATTTCTGCTTATGGCTATGCAATGTTGTATCTTGTAACAGATTAATGTTTCACTCAATGGTTATTAAATACAAATGAATATATTTGTTATTGGAAGAAACAACCAATCTTGAAATATGTCCATAAAAAGAGAAAAAGAAAAAGAAAAATCCATGAGCTGTATACAGCTGGAAGGAATGCTTCAATGTGGCAAAATTCCAAAGAATAAAATCCAATTGGAGAAATAGAAAAAAAAAGCATTAAGATACCTTCGAAGATGAATTATGCCTCTCCAGGAGACTATAATGTCTGGGAAGCACCATTTGTGAAAATCAGTGTCTTGAAAGTCATCACACAGCAAATTTAACCCCTTTCCACGGAAGTAGAGCTGCTTGCTACATTAACTGCATGTTGTGAAGACCACTTCCATCTTATAATGGAAGAAATGTGAAAGGAAGGTTAAATACTTAGAGATTAACCTTGCATGCATACTCTGTGGAAGGCATCCCCAGATTCCTGACTAACATGTCTACAGGAGCCTGCCTACTGGCTTTGTCAGGGAGCCAGACTGCACAGCACTGTGACCCTACTTCATCTTCTAGTTAGACTACTCCAGAATCTAAGGTGAGGAACAAATGATGATAAGCTTATTATTGATAGATTAGCCACAACAATCCCTGCCCAAAACCCAGAGAAATGATGAAAAACCCCAACATTTATTGCTGTTTACTTTATCCTGAACTGTTAAAATTTCAGAAATTGGAAACATCGTCAAATACAAAAACCTATTTATTACATCAATAGTAAATGTATGTATTCTCTTCATGTGAGATTATCTTTATCTGGCACCTACAAACAGACTGGTCGAGCCCACTGACTGTTTTAGTCTATACAAAGGGCAGAAGGCCTGAGGTACTAGGATCCCAGGCTTTAGGATCACCATAAGCACATACACATATTGCACATTGCTTAAAAAAATATCAGTTCATAAAGGCCTTAAGCTTTTTTTCTCAGTAATGGGTAAAACCTAAGCACAGTGCCTTGTGTATGCTAGGTTAGCAGTTTAACAGGGAGCTATACCCAGGAAATTGTTTACTTCATGAAGTTACTCATGTTTGCTCTTGAACTCATGAACCTCTCAACCGTTCAAGTATTTTGATCATATGCAACACCCTACCTGGCTCACCATAATCTGTAGGAAGATAAATGGACCTTCTGATTAACAGTAGCATTGATTATAATGACATGATTGATATCACTTTCTGTGTATGAAGCTTTTGGAAAATTACATGAAGTCTCTTCATTTTAATGTCCTCACTTATATGAGATCAAATAGCATCTATCAGATATCATTATTAAAATGTTAATTTGGTTACTATTTAGAAGTATCTTTACATGGCACAAGAAATATGTCATGTGCTTACTAAATGCAGTAACTAACCCCACATTGATTGTCTAAGAGCCTGAGTTTCATACCTCCTTCACATTCTTCCTTTGGCTTTGACCTTAAATAGCCAGAACTGCTAGACTTGAGCCTTAGTTGCCAACCTCAGTCCTCTGGGGACAATAATCAAGCATGCCATTGATAACATCTTTCTACTTCGCCTTACTATGGAAATTCATAAAATTCCTTTTCACTCAACTAGTTTCTTCAACTGTGAAGTGATTTGGGATATTCTAAAAGACTACTAGAGCAAAAAACAGATATATTGGTATTTGTACTACCAAACTATTTTAAATAAAAGTTTCCAAAACTATATAAGACTACATCAGGTAGTATATAATGATATGGGAGTAATATACCATATCATTATATAATTCTGTAGTATCTTTGTCATAGTTTCCCAATTTATATGAACATAAATCTTCTACACATCATTATATAATTCTATAGTTTCTAAGTAGATTTGACTTAGATTCTCAACTTGTCATGAGCAAGACTTCCAACTGTCATGGTGAAACAAAAATTAAAGAATCTAGATGAAGATATTAAATCAGATTCATGTTAGAAATGTCGAAACTAACTTTGTCATTGAAGAAAGGTTGCCTATGAAGGACAGAGGAAAATTCTTCTGACAGCCTTGTTTCCAAGTCATGTTTAAGTTGTGTAATGTGTCCACAAAAGAAAAAATATAAAAAGCCATGTGGATGTTAATTAATATCCTAAGAGGCACAAACCTAGCCTTTACATTCATTTTTCATAACCCTTGATGGGTTCCAAGGAACATGATGGAGATGATCAATGGCTGCTTCCCCTGGGTTTCCAAAACAAGTTTTTAGTATTCTGAGATTGTTCTCAAGAAAGGTGACTCCAAGCAGAGGCTGAGCTGCCTCAGCAGCATGCTTTCCTGGTAAGCGCCCAAGACTTGGGTATCAAACTTCAATAGGAAGAAGAGTATGAAACTTGGATCTTTTGGATATTTTTTTAATGTTGGATAAACATCTCTATTTACAGGAAAAACTGTCATGAAAGGTGTGCACCAGAGAGCAGAGGGTTTAGAGGTATCAAACTGTGAAGCTAGGAAAAGAACTGGGCAAGCAACAAAGCAGGGAAGATGCCATCTCCAGTGGGTGTACAGCCCAGTTTTGAAGTGAATCAATAAAAGAAAAAAAAACAGCTCTTCCATCTTAAAAGCTTATCAAAAGCAACCATCCTCAGAGATGCTCAGCACAAGTTTCATGCTGCAACCTGGTTTCTTCTTTCATCCAATACATTAAAGAGAAGATGGGGGAAACAAAAAAAATGATAGTGAGAAGGATGAAGAAGGAAATGAAATCTCGTCCCCGGAACCTAGGAAGCATACATATTCATATTTAAACATGAATGAGCCCTCTAACAGAGTGAATGGTTCCCACTGGAACTCACAGGGCAAGCCCAAGACAGAAAGGAATTTATTATCTGTAATGTGAAGATCAAAGGTTGGGAAATCCCTTATCCAGCTTGGTTTTGTAGAGAATGATTTAGTGTGATTTGTCTCAGAAAAGATGGAAAAGAAAAATCCATATTGCCTTACAGGAAAGTAGCTAAGAATATGAGTCTGACATCAGAGTATCAACATCCCAATGCACCCTGTAGTAAAAAGACAACTCCTTTCTCTTGACTGAAGTGTAGTAAGTCTTTCTCTCCTCCTGACTAACTTAATGAGCATCCTTTCCCTCTTTCCTTCTATGATTTCAGTTGATCATGTTCTCCCTTCCTCTCCTAGAAAGACCAGTTCTAGAGACCAACCAACCAAATCTTGTTTGATTTCTACAACCAAAACAAGAAACTAAAAAGAAACCTACTTAATTCCTGGTTAGAAACATCTTTGACAACCAATCCAGTGTCACAATCCTCCCCAGGAGTGCCAATCACTATCCTGCAATAGCTTCCCATTTGCCAAGTCCCGTACCTTAAAAATCAATATTGCACATTATTGGGCATTCATAGGGGGAATAAAACCTATTTAGGAGATACTGAACTTAGAGAAAAGATTCTGATACAACAAAATCTTGTGAAAAGCTTTAAGGCTCCTTCATTTACAGAATAATAGAGCACCTCCCTGGGAAAGGTAAGAAAATACACAAGTGCACCTAAGTTTAAAGATGCAAATGATTGCAAACCTCAATAGAGCTTACCTCTTGACCACAGTACTTCATTTGGTGAATAAAAATGTTCCAAATAAGCTCATGTTTTTGAATACTTGTTGCCCAGTTGTGATGCTGTTTGAAGAGGTTATGGAAGCTTTAAGATTTGGAGCCATGGTAGATGAAGTATCCCAGGGGAGTGGGCTTTGAGAGTTCATAACCTCATCCTAGCCACCATTCTCCCTCTTGCTCTCACGCTCTCTGTGTGTGTGTGTGTGTGTGTGTGTGTGTGTGTGTGTGTGTGACAAATTGTGAACAGACATCTTTCTGCTCTGGATGTCAGCTGCCATGCATTAATCATGGTTATAAATTTTCTCTCGGGAATCATAAGCCAAAATAAATTTTTATGCTCATGGTATTTTGTCACAGCAGCAGAAATGTAAATAGAGCACATACTACCGCATACCTACTGAACAATTAAAAGTCCATATATGGTGGGTCACAACCACCTGTTACTCCAGCTCCATGTTATCAGATGGCCTTTTCTGGACACTGAAGTATCTGCACTCTCATAAACATATATCCAAGAGCAGTACACAGATACATAAAAACATAATTAAAATATAATAAATACTACTACTACTTTCCCCCCTCCTCCTCTTTCTGCATTTCCTTCCTCCCTTTCTTTTTTCCTTCCCTCCTTCCTTCCTTCCTTCTTTCCTTCCCTCCTTCCTTTCTTCCTTCCTTCCCTCCTTCCTCCCTTCCTCCCAGTCTTTAATTCTATTTGGAGTTATTTTTCAGAATACTGTCCCTCTTTTCTTGGATTGTCGCCAACTCATTACTACAGAATTTCCACTTCACAAACAAGACTTGCTAGAAAGCTGACACTTAGATTAACCATGTGATGTAAAGGAACTATTTAGAGGGTGGCTCTCTTTGCTTTGAAAACAAGCACCTCCTAATGAACTGCTGCCTGTCTTCCCTTGTACTTACTATCTCTTGGCCTTTGCTCTTCTAGAGTCACTCACTGATAGAGTAAATAGCAGTGATGTTGTTTTTCTAGCTGGATTAAAATCTCTTCTGTTTCATTGCAAGAACATCAATCACAGCTTTATTGTAACCAGCTGGAAAATTTTGTTGTTATTATTTGTACTAACAACTGTGAGTCAAAATTTTGCAATCACAATCACACATGAACATACACATACCATAGGACTAACAAATAGCAGACACATCCTCTTTCATTAAGAAAAAAATATTATATCAATTATATTAAAGAACAGTTTTTAAAAAGACAGTTCATGAACTACAATTTTAGATGATAGCATATGTGTATAACATAATAAAGTAAATAAAATATATATCTGTTAAATTCATGACTTTTAATCTACAATTGCTTTCATATTCAGATAACTTAGGAAAGAAAGCAAAAGCCTAAAAGATGTTTGAATAAAAACAAGATCGAAAGTATGCAATTTATGTACAAATAATAAAACCATGATGATTCTGATTCTATAAACAGAAAACTATGCAGTAAAAATTTCTTTTTCCTACATTCACAAACAAGTCAAAGAAGTTTTTTTCTAAAATGTAAACCTACACAGTTTATAAAAGACTTGAATGTTTCATTTTACCAGGAACTTTATATTTGTTTTTTTTTTTTTGTAT
>NW_022196902.1:9164016-9164502 GCF_008632895.1 Mastomys coucha
GATCTTGGAATTATATCCAGGACTGGGCACACTAGCCAGACTTCTGCTACTGAACTATCTCACGTCCACCTCTCCAGTCTCATAGTCTGCCTTCAATAGTAGCTCCAGTGAACTTGAGCAAGTATTGTAATGCCATCCAATGGTTCATTTAAAAAAGAATCCAGAACTATTGATTGTGACCACTCTGTGTAGCCCACTCCTGGAATGTTGATACATTAGTTCTTTTGTTTTAAGAAAAGTCTTTTCCTTTTTTCTGTAAAATATCTTTGGTTATGTTGGTGTCTTTACTTTATATTCTGTTATCTTTATAACAGAGATTGTTGGTTTTACCTAGTGGGGTTTCCTATGGAATAAATCCTTTTTGATTAAAGAGAAAGGAAGAAACTATTGATCTCCTAGGAACAAGTATTTCTACTCTTCCATTCCTACCAGCCCTCCAGAGCAATTCCTTCTCCATTCCTACCAGCCCTCCAGAGCAATTCCTTC
>NW_022196902.1:9164673-9183774 GCF_008632895.1 Mastomys coucha
ATTCCTACCAGCCCTCCAGAGCAATTCCTTCTCCATTCCTACCAGCCCTCCAGAGCAATTCCTTCTCCTCAACTCCATTTCTTGAGAATTACATTGGTTTGAGCAGGCATCTGCTCTCTTTAGAGAGCTTGAAAGCTTCTATGTCAAATGTTCCTTCCAGAACAGGCAAAGATCTTACATGCTCTTGACTTCATTATGAACTTGCATGGGTAATTTAGAATACACATTACCTAGAAAACACTACAGCTTAAATGAACTAAATTTGCCTTAAAATACTGAATCCCATGAGTTTCTGCAGTGCTCAGCCTTTCTCTCTATATCTGTATTGTGAAAGAGCTGAATCTGGCTTGACCACTAAAGACTCGAACATGCTATGCTACACAAAGGTCTATATTCCCAAGGCTGGCATCAAGATGATGACAGGAATGCTGCTGATGTACAAAATGACTCTGTTTACCATAGTAATTGTCTCTTCTCAGGCTAGAGGAAGCCAGCTCTGAAACACAGCCAAGTAGGGTTTTTCCCCTACTGAAGTCTCAGAAATTCCCTGTAAACATTGAAACAAAAACTAGATGGTCTTGTTACCTTACACACTGGCATTTATTTGTGGCACATTTGCTATACCTTTATAAAGTTAACAGTGACCTTTGAAGTAAGCTTTTGTCAAATGGCCAGTATCTTCAGATATTAGAACCCATTGCATGAGTGAGCCCGGACTGAATAAGCAGGCATCTGTCCAAATACTGGAGATCTTTAAGACAAAAGTCATCAGCCATTCCATTTAATGTTTTGATTTTGCACACTAATCAAAGCATGGGAGGAGTCTGGACTAGATAACCTTCCAACTTAGAGATTCCATTGATCCATTTTTCACATATCTTCACCGTGCAAGTATTCCAAAAACAAAGAAATGAGAGAAACTCAGAAACTGTTGTGGTTTGCTATGTTTTTCTTTCTGCCCCTCTTCTTTCTCCTCCCCCTCTCTGGAGGCTCCCTCTCCCTTCCTCTCCTTCCCTCTACTCAACCCACTCCCAAATATGGTGCAATAACAAATTCTTTTACTGAAGCTACGGAGTAGTTAGTCATTGCGAGTCATGTTTTTCAATGCTCCACTCGCTGACGAAAACAGTGATATGAAATGCTGAAGAAACCTCAGGGGCATTCCAAGCATTTATGGACAAAAAGTCAAGACCTGTGGTATTTTCCTCTAAGATGCATGTGAGCTGAATCAAAGAGACAGAAGAATTTAACCTTCAAACTTTCAAGACAAAAACAAATGCCTCCTGTTGTTGCCAGTCTCTGAGCTTGGTCATACGGAAGAAGCATAAATCTATGTAAGACCCCATTATCTTATCTAAACCTTTAATGTGGTTTCCAAACAGTCCTTTCTAATCCTGTTTCAGAAGGCCTTTATTCAGTACTAGCTTAAGCTTCTAAGGGCCCTATTCTGATTCTGACACATCTCTGCATAAAAACATCATTAGCTTTTTTCTGCTTAATTACGTGCCTAATATTAATATTTATAAAATAGCCTTACCAATTTGTAGCTTTATTTTCTGTGATATACCTATATATTTCTTTTGTCTAATGCCTTTAAATCTTGTCACTGAGGACATGAAAGGTGAAGTATTTGTTGTTATGGATTGTTCTGTGACTGGACAAAGCTTTAACAGACTACACGACCTCTACTCCATAGCTGCCGGTAATACCTCAAAAGTTACATCAACCAAAACTGCATCCAAACATGACATACTTGTTCCTAAGAAGCAACAAACAACTCATGAGGAGGGTGAGAAGCAAAAGGGGATTATTTATACTTCCAAAGCCTTTAGTGCAAAAGAAAAAAATATTTTTGTTGCTAACAGTGCTTCTCAAATACTACCGACTTTCCATCCATACCATTTAGTGTCTCATGCACATATTTTAGGGAAACTAGGGCTTCTTCCACACCTAACTATGCACAAATTAGTCATGTATTCTCTTTGGACTTCTAGAATTCACAGGGATCTATGTAGTCATTTGTCCATGAAATATTCTGATTCATTGAGCAGTTCATTGGTTACAGAGTCCTAAGTGTTATAATGCTGTGAGCCATAGGGTTCACACAATAGCCTCAGGCCTTGTTCTGTGCATCACGACCAGAGTTCTGAGCAATGTTAAGTGCTTAGTCTAACTTACAGTTGCAGGGAAAGGGAAGCATGCATGAGTGGATGCATGTATTAAAAAACTAAATGACTAGTTTTTTTTTTTTAATACACCAGAAACAAGTAGAATAATATCTGTACACAGAAACTAATTTTATAGAGAAATCAGGTATATCACTGACTTATATATTAAAGCTAAACATTAAACTATGAAAATGACTCATCTTCTAGTCTATGCAATGTTATATGGGTAGGAGGGTTTGGTGATTGATGACCTGAGTTTGATAAGAAGAACCCATCTGGGAGAAGGATATAACAGACTACCTCAGTTTATACTCTGACCTCCACAAGTCCTGGAGTACACACACACACACACACACACACACACACACACACACACACAAAACAAATGAGTACAATAAATAAAATTTTTAAAAAGATGTGTGTTTTGAACCTTATCTTTAAAGGATTAAAGTATATGTTACTTTCCTCTCATAGATAATACTCCAGAAAAATCTAATTCTTCATTATAGAATGTTTTGCATACATCATCAAAGCATTAGAGAAGCTGGGTTAGGGAGATGACAGAGGGGTAAACTGTATGCTTAGCCAAGCATGAAGATGTGAGTTCAAATCCCCTGAATTCAGTGTAAAAAAACAAGCACAGAAGTATACATCTTTAATCTTTGTACTAAAGGCATAGAGACAGAAACATTGTAGAGACTCCCTGGTACTCACTCAATCTAGACAAAACAATGAGCTCCAGGTTCAATGAGAGACACTGTCTCAAATAAATAAATAAGTGGAGTATGACTGAAGAGGATATTCTCATGCCAACCTTTGGCGTACACACACACTCTAACATAGATGGCTGCAGCCCTACATATACAAGTGCACACTAAAAGGCATGACACACAAAAAAGCATTTAGTGAAGATGTGGGTTATTGACCAGTCATCCCTAAGACAGATGACTCCTGGCTATTACTTCAGTGTATCATAAAGATATCATCCTTTCCTCTGTGCATCACAGCATCAAAAAAGGAAAGACACACTGTTTTTATACAGTCTTGAAACACATTTACATATGACAGTTGAATATCATTAAAGGGCTAGGAACTTATGACCCCTGAAGAAAGACTCTCTATACTTGCAAAACTCTAGAAACTAGAAAAAAGATGCTTTATATGAGCTGAGTCAGAAATGTGTGGGATGTACTCCTACTGAGTACGAGGAGAGGATATGGCTCACACAGGAGTCCTGTGAGTAAAGGCTTGTATAGAACAGGAAAGCTATCCTAAAGATGCTGCATCTTCTGCCAATGGCTGGTTCCTTTGTCCCAGTTTCTATCTGTATGGCTGTGCCCCCAATGGGTCTGTTTTTAACTCTGACAGTGATTTCATTTCACCTTGCTGGCTTTTGATGTGATGCAAATACAACCACTAACAACCCCTGTCCTGGGAGAGCAGTCTTCTTTCTCCACTAAAATTGGAACTCCGTGAGGACAAGTATGGGTCTTATTCAACTTGATATTTTCAATGGAAAATAAAGTTAAACTACAAAATACTAATGAATATTTCTCAATATCAGGGAGTGCCGTAGCAATAGGCTTTGGATGAAATTTTTTCACAGCAATCTTCAGTCAATGATGAATGTGACTTGTTACAACATATATTACACCAATATTATCAAGTGCTTATGTGCCCAGGGATGCAAATTCCTGGGCCCAATCTTATGAAGTTTATGGTCTAGATCAAAATCTGAACACTAATCAAATGATTGAGTCAAGAAATAATGGAGTTCCAATTTTTGTCTGAATTTTCAAGATGGCCTCCTTGATGTGTAAAGATGAGAGCTAAGACCTAGAGAACACGTACATTTTCAGTTTGGAGGCCAGTACTAAGGTTCAAACCAGGCTTGCAGATGCCAGATAACCAGGTAACAACTCTACTTAGGTGACAGATCCCCAGACCAGGGCAAGTAAATCTTGAAAAAAAAATTATCTTGTCTCTAAACTTCAAATTCATTCCTACTAGTACTGGAATAATACTTTCTATTGATAAATCTTTTGAAATTAATTTAAGAAAAATGTGTGAAGTGCATGCTGTAGAAAAGAAATTGAATACTCAGAAATCCCATTCTCTAATAATGAATGGATAATGAAGACAACTAAATAGGAAGAATTGCACAATAACATAAATATCTTGTCATGTGATAAGTTATATCCCAGTCCTTCATACTACTAAGTAAAATTCTCTTGCATTGCAATGTGACATTTCCTGAAGGACAGAGGCTTGAGGATGTCGTTACTGTAGCAGTTGTTTGTTGTCCCATGCTTGCATATGAAATAGCTCTCATAGGCTAGCTGTGGATGACAAGTCCAGCTTGTCAGAGGATTTTGATAGCTGTGGGACTTTAGGAGCTGGGACTTGGCTGGCAGAAGGAAGTTAGTAGGGTTAGGCATTTACAGATTGTACTCAAACCATTTTCCATAGTTGTTATGCTTATTGTCTTCTACCACATCAATGCTTCTGCTTCCCCAAGAGCAGATGGTGTGAAACTGAGGTTTAGAGATTCCCTGCTATAACACACTGAAACATAAGATAAGCCTTGTAACTTTTAAGTTGTCTCGGTCATAGATTTTGGTCTCAGTGACACAAAAGGACTAATACCAGGTTGTTCCTGCTGATATAATCGCTAAGGTCATAATAGAATAAAGATAGCGTCCAATCTACTATACATGATGCCCTAGTTTGAAGACATAGGTTTGGACACAGGTATAAGAGGACAGAACATCATGGAGGCAGACTTTGGAATACTGCTGTTGAGCTGGGCATGGTAGCTCATGACTGCAGTCTCCGCTCAGGAGACAGGAACACCACCTTGTAAATCTCAGGAGACTAGGGGTCGGGGCAATTGTCAGTGAAAGTGAGGCAAGTTTATGGTACAGAAGACAGAAGCCACCTCAAAAGAAAGAAAAAATAGGAAGGAAGGAAGTTGTATGAGGAACTAGATTTTAAAAAGCATGAAATTTGAAAGGCAAGAAACGCCTAAGTCCTTACAAACCATGGCAACGAGGAAGTGGTAAAGTGGAATTGCCTTTTCCTGTTTCAAAAGAAACTACTGTCAAATTCTTGACTTCACCAAGCCTAAAATACAGAGAGATAATAAAGTTTAATTGTTTTAAGCCACTTAGTTTGTGGTAGTCTTTTGCATAAACTGTAAGAAATGCATCCACCTCACTATCAGCAGCTTTGGCTTACATGTGTTAAGAAGTAATTCAGTGTTTGAAGACTGGTAAGTTGGGACAAAGGAAAGGAAATGAAAATAGACATAAAAAAAGTGTTCCGTGAATATAACTCTAAAGGCAGTGCTCTCCACATTCACGTGCTGTTGCTTGTTGTGAGAGCATCGGCTCCTCAACGGAAGCACCCAAGCATCCCAGGTCATGCTGAGCTCTGAACACCCTGGTTAAATTAATTATTTCAAATAAACATTTGCGTACATAAGCTACTTACAGAAAATTTAGAGGTAAAACATTCTAACCACATTGAATTCTCACTCTTCTAAAGTAAAAATCATCCTCTCATTTTATTTAATTGAAGAGGCAAAGCATGTAGTAAATTAAGTCCAATTTGCATGAAATTGTGCATGCAATGTAGAGAGTAGCTTTAACTATAGAGCAAACTGTGTACGGAGCCAAATGCCCTTATACTGGAAGTTAACATTAATTGTTTGTTTACCGTTTTCTCCCCTTACTTTCAAAGACAAATACAACATTTTTTAATTCATAATTTAAAGCCTACAAAATCCATATATGATAATAAGAATCTATCCCTTGGGGGCTAATACTTTTCTATGCTAGCATAGTATTAATGGCCACAAGCTCACTGGCTCACTGGCAAGCCTGTAATTCCATAAGGAAAAAACAATCTTCATGGCCTTAATTCCCATGCTTTTGCTCTACTTAATTATATTTATCATCCAGTAATATTCCACACTTATAAAAATACTGACTGCTATATGGAGGAAGCAATGTACTGTATCATAGTTTATGAAATTTCATATGCCATGTGTATTGATTGGATATAAACTAGGGAACATACTTTGTTTAAATTAAGGCTTTAAATCCAATTTCATACCTATTCCTTCAACTCATTATCTGTAATATATTTGTTTACATCCATGAAAATGTTACCTGGTTAAACTACAGAATTTTGCCTAATTCAGATTGATAGAAGATTCTATCGTCTCTACATGTGGGATTTCATGTGATCACTATGTAATGAAAGAAGGACCAGGGATGGATCGACTTACTATTGTTTCCCATGAATGTTAATTAAAGATGTAAGATGCAGAAGAGCAGAAAGTACATAAAGGAGAATCCAGGCATGTCTGAACATGCTACATAAGCTTCTCAACAGAGGCCAGCAGAAGAAATACTTGGGGGTTTTCATGTCCATATCACTGCCGTGGCAGTGAAGGCTCATTACTATGCTTACTCTAAGAAGCACTCTTCTCCCTGAAACTGTCTGCCTGTAGCCATTCCTAAATTTCTCTTGGCCATAACTGTAAAAGTAACAAGAAGATTCTAGGAATAAATAAAATGGACTTAAAACAGGTCCTTGTAGGACAAGTGCCAATGACTTAAGCTACTCAGAAGACCTGTATCAGAAGACCTAAAAGCATTCCTGAACATTTGATTGGAAGTTGTGAGGTCTCCCTCCTTGCACTTGTATAGACACTCTGTTCAAACCAAAACTCTTCTGTTTTTATTTTCTTCATTTAGATTTACATTTAGTCATGTAATATGAGTGACTATCTCAAAGCTACCAGGAGAAACCTGGGAATATGCCACAATTCACATAAACTTATCTTTAAAAAGATCTAATGGTTGTCTTCTGTAATACTGGGGGAAAGGTGTAACCTGAATCAGACTCTAATGATAAAAGTCTCATGCAAGTGATATTTTTCACCATGCTCCCCCCGCCCCCGGAAATATTTAAATACATCTGTAGTCTTCTTAGTGCCAGTGAGAGGCAGTGAATGGTAAAATGGACATTAACAGTGGCTAGGTCTTATCTCGAAACTTGGATCTATTCACCACATGCTACCTGTGGAACTCAGGGCCATGAACGTGATTTTACTCAGTCATATATTTTTAATGATATAATTTATATATTCTAAATTACTTAACAAACATGCATGAGATGTACTCAGGACATAAGCCCATTGCAATCAATAAATGGTAGTAAAGATACCCCATAAATCTTCTGGGTAAAATCCAATCTGATTTCTTGAAGAAAATTGGCAGCTTGTGCAAATTTTGCATAGCCAACAATGACCATGGTGGTGGGATTTGGTCCAACTTCTTAGCTTTAACTCCAGAGTGGGCAGTAAGCATTCTGACTAAAAATAATGGCAAGGCCATTTAAATTAGTTATAATTCATTCTTCCCTAGGCTGTTGGGCATAGAGTTGAGGTATGGCTAGAAGCTGTACTATATCTCTCTTAAAATCACTTGTCAATTGGCAACCACAAGTCAGTTAATTAATTAGATGACTACAAATAATAGAATTTGATATAGGGAAGATTTTTATTTCTTCTGTCCAAACTACCATATTTTTGGAGCATATCGCTGGTAGATTTCCATCCCCTCAGTTTTCTGGGACTGCACTAGAAGCTTTGGAGCCAGTCTGTTTGTGTTTTATTCTTCTCATTTGTTTGGTTAATTGTCTGTAATGAAGCGGGCATGAAATGTACACTCAAATTCATGCATTAAACATCTGTGACACAAAGGACATCTCCAGTGTCCTTAATCATTAATGAGCTTAGTACTGAGTTTCACTTGTGAGAGTAGTGCTAAGTTTCAGTGTCCTACAGCTAGTGAATGCAGCGCCATCTTCCCAGGAAAAGGGGATGGAAGGTTATGCACTAGCTCTGGAACTACCAGGATGTCAGTTTCTATGCATAATATATCACTCCTCTGGTAAAGGTATAATTACCTAGCCCCAGAACAGTATTCAACCTAAAATCCTGGGCTAGTCTAATGTAGGTTTTTATGAATTTGTAAAGTTTTTATAATACTATGTTATTTCCTTTTTCATATGAATCATAATTCACCTTCCCTATTGAGAGACTTGAGTATATTCAATGCTTATTTTGATGATATCTCTGAAGAATTTTGTATATATTTTTCTTAAAATATTACTTAGGTACTTGAGTGAAAGGGCTCAGAAGTATAGCTGTAGTTCTTTCATCATGAAATACAAAAAGAGTAAATCTCTAATTTATATATCATTTGAAGAAAACATGTATGATAAGAGTATAGCAGGAACAAACAGTAAACAGACCATCTGCAAATGCAGCCCATCACCTGGGTTTGAAACTAGACTAGTATTGACTGAAATATGGCCACATCTATTTGTTTTTGTGTTGCTACTGGGAGGTTTCACACTAAAAAATGGCAGAGCTAAATAGTTGGGACTTAGGCATTTTTGACTTACAAATTCAACAGTATATATACTTCCTCTGGTCTAACTCAACCTAAGTTGTAACCTGGATACTTGGAGCCTTCTACAGACTATCTCATGTTAATAGGATAGTAGATATAAACTAACCTTAATCAATCTAGGAACATCATATTTTTAATTATGAAAAGACCTCTTAATTTTTGATAAAGTACCTTCTGGAAACTTCCTTAATTCTTTCCTATACAATATGCTTTCCAGATGAGTTCCTGGCAGCACTGTCCTGGTCTTCAGTCCTCTTTAGAAGTCTCCAGAGTGTGCATCCAAGGCAGCACTTTCACAGCAAATATACTTTTGAGGTAGCTCTTGAGGAGAAAGAAAATGACATGAAGGTAATGCATATAAATTGCTATTAGATTTTTGAAGATTATACATGCACACACACACATATACATATATATATATACACACATACATAGGTATATAGTATATGCACACTTGAATTTCATATAATATGTATACCTTGTGATAATATTTTAATCATACAGAGCTATAATTCAGAACAAATAACTTAAAATTGTATATTTATAGATGGTTTCAGTTAAATATTTGGTTTTACCGGCTGATAAACTCAGTTTGGGCATAAAACTTTTCTTTTTGATTTCTTTTTTCTTTTTTAAAAAGACAAATTCATTCAATGTTATACTATTCTCAAAAGGTCAAAGTATTCTCCAGAGAAAGAAAGAAGAAAGACTTTACCCATGTTCTATGCCAAGTATGAAAACGAGATAAAATACTAAAATGCAAACAAAATGATTAAAATAAAATTAGCTCTCAAAGCTTTATTTACTTTGCAAAGTACTGTGCTTTAGATGGTCATTGAGAACTAAATGATATGTCTTAATCTAATGGCACAATAGAACAAAATAAGTCAATACAAAGGGATAAAGACCAAAGGTGCTACAGAGTCTATCAGCAATAGAAAAAAATTTCAAGACATCACTTCTTCTATGTCTTTTTCCGCTGAAAATAGAAGCTGCTTTGTCCTTGTACTGACCTGGAATAATGATGCAAGGACCAACTATGTCAAATTCAAACTACTCAGTCACATGCCTTACAACACAATCTTATTGGGTGACTCAAGCATAGAACTTAGAATTCAGACCTGTAACATCCCATCATGAAGCTTGTGCTAAGTGTTACCACAACAGTTGGACAGTAAGACAAACAGTCCAAGATGGATGGCATTGCTACACCCAACAACGATTCAAAACCATGACTCTTACTAATACAATACAAGCAACTTTATTCTGCTTGTAAATTGATGAGCAGAGTGTCTTGACCAGATCAAGACCATCTCCAGATATGAACATTCATAAACTAAGATTGATGGATAAATAGAAAGAAGACTCATGGCCAACAAAGACATAAATCTTTGGCTGATATTTTTTTCAGGGGGGAAAAACCTGTTGGCATGTAATTTCTCAGAGTCTGAGATGTTTAATTAGTAGCAAGCTGTGAGGTATACTAACGAATAGGCACCTAATTAATCCTTTGATGGTCTGGATTCCAAAGAACCAATGGCAACTACTCACACTTTGAACCATGTATATTTTCTGAAGCACAATAGAAGACATCGTCAACCAGGGGTTAAGATGAGGAGCAGATGCATTTTATTATTTGACTTGGAAGGGAGGAGGGAGAAACTGGAAAAGGATGCAAAGATGAGCATTTCAGAGAAAAAGAGAAAATACATGGCAACTTTATGTGCATTTCTATGCTCGTCTATATATTCTACCTGCAGGCTGACAAATCACAGAAGCGCTCTAGAAAAGCATAGGAAAAAGTGTTATTTCTATCTTTACCATGACGAATAGATGCTTTTACTTCTGATAGGCACAGTCTGAGAGATAGGCTCCCACAGTGGTATTAGCTAGAACTGGATAAGTCTGAGGATACCTCCACACATCTAGGATATGTCTTTAGGATCATAAGCTTAATGGGAGGCTTAAAAGAGTAGAGAGGAAAGAAATTGTCAATTGCCTATTTCCTAGCCACATGTGTTGCTTATCTGAGTCAGTTTGTGGTCTCTCACTTCCCCTATTTAGAATTCTGTACATCTGGGTGTATTTTTTCTAGTGTTTCCTATCATATCGGTGACAGAATTGCCAACACAGAGGTATCCATAAATTACACTGCAGTCTAGTGTTTTCAAATGTCTGGAAAGCTTGGAACAAAAGACTTGGATGCAAATGCTAGCTGCTTAATTCAGTGAGTATTCGTGATGTTACCCCGGTGCCGGTGACATCTTTCTGACCAGCTCAGAGGCACCAGGGACCAAGCTAACATACATTTTTAATGTGCTCAGCTGTGACAGCACACACACACAGAAGACCTTAAGGCCCTAAAGTCATATTATTGGAAAACGCTGTACTTTTAGAGACCCAGAAGAAACGGTTTAATTAATCTTTTTTCAGGGTAGCTCTTTTTTTTAATATAAATTATGTACACTGAAAACTTGCCAATTATACCAAATTAAGGGACTTGGCAAGTGCATCCCATAAAGGCAGATGGTAAATAATATCCAGATTCTGATTTGAAATAGGATAAGAGATTAGCTAGTGCAAAATGTACAAGCCATCCATCTATAAGAAATAAACAAACTTAGTGTGAGCATGTGGAGACAGTTTTGCTTTGGGACAGCTACACGGACATGTTGAAAACAGGGATTTGTGATGTGCCCAGGCTTCTGAGGTGTGACTCTCCTTAGGCCTTTCATTTGTGATTCCTGCATGAATCTGTTTCGTTTGTATCTTTATAAAGACATGCAAATGCCTCAGTTTTCCCACCTGTGCCAGGAGCACAGCATACATAAGCATGAGTCTTAAACGACATCATCATTTAACATGGTTAAGTATCAGCCTTGTGTACAGCAAAATCCATAAATCTAAGCTTTTTTTTTTTTTAGTGTTGTTATAATACAATTTCCAAAGAAATAACTCATGGCACACCTTCACCATTTCCTAGTTGCCCAGAATAAAACTTTGTGTTTATGAGTGCCAATCATGTGTCAGAGAGTTTTCATTCTGTGAATGAGGAATGGGAGGTTTAGAGAATTCAAACATGGCGACTGTATCAAGAGTAATAAGAAGTATGCCCTAAATGTTTAGGTATCTTAGTTATAATTAGTCCATCACCCAAGGACCGACAACTCCTTAAAACGTGAAGGGCATCCAGAAACATAAACTCAACAGGTTGTTATATCCTGGGAAGCACAAGAAGAGAGCTATGTAAGTGGACGGTGGTGTGATGGTTTGACAAGGAGATCAGACAAGCAAATAAGAAGATCAGGTCTGTTCCTGCTCACTTCCTTGTGCCTCCCAAGTCAGTTTGTTTCTGGCTTGAGTCACTATAGCCAGGCAATGGTAAACTCAGCTTATTTGCTTCATAATCAGATTTCTTTCTCCCTAACTGACCCCAGAAATCATTTAAAACAATTGCAAGTTTTGGTCAGACTCTGTTTGTAGAAAAAAAAATAGTTGGCAAGAGAGACAGGAAGACACCCAACCAGACAAGTAAACAAGGACTATCATGGGTTATAACAGAGGGAGACTGATTGATCCTTACGCAAAGCTCTCTGAGCCTGCTTGCATGATCTACTCCAAGCTCTACCACTTTCAGAAAAACACCCTCATGAGAGCCAGTTCAGACCTGGAGTCTTCCAGGACTCTCAAGTGAGAGATAGAACAACGTCAAGCACATGTTCATCTTGTAATTCATGTTTAGCCTGGGTTGCTAAAATTAGGGAGTGACTCAATCGTCATACATCATTACAGCTATTTTCAAAGCTGTAAGTGATGCGGAGCAGGAGCGCTGATGCAAAAGCTTACTCCAATTAGCTTCTGCAAGTGCTCTGCCGGCAACAGGGCTCTGTTTCCTAGGAGCCTTCAATCTAATTACAAGCCTTGATTCTCCCGCAGGGCCTGGCTGGCCGGATGATTTCATTTTACTTTTAGGCTAACCTTTGCCATCAGTGATGTCACGGGAGTGTTCCTTCACTTGAGAGGACCCTAGGAACACACCAAAAGGTTAATTTGTTTGATATTTGGTTAAAGAGACTACTCTACTGGAGGGGCCCTGTTTTGCTGTAGGCAGGTAATGGTACAAAGCAGACAAGAGATAAAGGCAATTTGCACCCAGCTGGTACCAACCTAGCTTGATACACTTTCTACCTAGGAGCCACTCGGATGGAAAAGCACTGCTGAGAAAGAATCAGAGAATCCGTCTACTGTTTAGATTATTCTTTGTATATTTCCTAGTCATTTCTTTTCCTACGAGAACAAGTACTATAGGAAACAGTAGAAAATGTAAACAATATGTCACAAGGGAAAAAGAAATTCTGTTAAACCACCTTAAAACCCTGGAAAGTTGCAGAGGGGCTCGGGGGGAGACAACACAGAGTCTACGGTCCTATTAATTTTGTTCTCCAGTTGGAGACTAAGCATTCTAAGCATCCTCTCCACCCCAACGTCACACCTCTTGGTGATGCTTACTCATAATAGAAGTGGAGATAATTACAGAAGAGTTCAGGCCCTGACTCTAGCCATCGCTGATGCATGTGTCTGCTCCAGAGAGCCCCTCCTCAGCACAGGCGCCCATGCACCTACCCCGAAGCAGGATTTGAGGAATGTAAATCGTAGCATCTTGTCATTTCTTCAGAATCACACAATGAAAAAGTCCTGTTTCCACTCGTTTTTAGTCATAAATATTCCAAATACACCTTCTAGCCTTAATTTTGCTTACTTTTTCTTCTTGAATGAAGCCTTCCTTTTTCTCGGTAAGGACTTCGGCAACAAGCCCTGCCCCCATCCCCGCTTTTCACTGCATTTTCTAGATCATTATTTTTGTTTAATTGAATAAAGTCTCACCGCCTGTCTTAATACAACATTTTAATTTCTATTATTTCAGTGAATAATAGATAAACCTTTACAAGACAATGAGAACATCAAGCACAGTGTGAAATCAGCATATGAAAGCAGCAAGCAGAAAACCCACAGACCTGTTAAAGCAAAAATAGGAGTTGATGAACAAATCCACAAAACAATGAAGTGTGTGGTCAGACTGGACTCAGAGTTATACAATAAGCCTTCGATATGAAAATGTAGTTCATACTAAAAGCTGGAACAAGAGTATAAAAGAAAATGAAAGAGAAAAAAATCATTTTATTCAACAGGCCATAAATTATAAGGCTTCTCTAATAGTAGTTGCAAGTCAAATTTTAAACACAAATACTTCTTTAGATAAGTTTCTGGACAATAAATAAAATTCAATTGCTAGACTTTTGAGTAAAGAAGGCAATATAAGAGATACTATATCACATAATTTCCACTTTCCACTTTGTGTTCACACATGACCAAATATTCTTTTTCAAAAGCAAATAAGTCATTATCAACACCAACCATGGCAAAAAGGAGGTGCAACTGAAAGTAATAAATGTCTACAAGAAGTCACCAGGAACCTACAGGAGCTTCGAGAAGAAAGCAGTTTATTCACCTTCTAAGAATTCTTAACATAGTAGAAGCACTAGTCCTGTCAAGAATGTACCAGTGACTATTTACTAACAGGACCAGACTTTGAAGGAGCCAGTTAAAATGATCTCCTTATTCTTGTATTCTTGTAACAGTTTGGAAAATAGAGAAAGATACAGAGAATAAGGATAGAATAAAAAAATTGAATAGTTGAGGCAGTTAAGCATTCTTGGGATCTCCATGAGTAGACAATAAACTAAACAGGAATGATGGGTAAATCTTGCATTTTAGAGGAATCCATGATGTACAGGGTACAACACACCTTGTCTTAGCTTTGTTTAATCTCTCATATTCAAACTGCTATTTGAAGGAGAACAAACACAAACTAACATCTACCATGAAAGAAAACAAATACAAGAAAGATCCATAGAATTTTATCACCAAATTGGCAAGTGAGATTATTTGTATCAAGCACGTCTCAAATATAAATCCTCCTCTATCATAGTTGGATTGTATTTGAATAAAACCACCTTAAGTTGACCTACTCTTTTCTCTTTCTTTCCAAAATAGGGTTTCTTTGTGTAGCATCAGCTGTTCTAGAACTAGCTCTATATACCAGGCTAGCCTTGAAATCACAGATACTCACCTGCCTCTGCCTCTCTGGTGCTAACATTAATGGTGTGTGACACCACCTCCTAGCTAAGTTGACTAGTTCTTGAGTTGAAACTGCATTGTGTACAACTAACTAACCAGGTATCATACAATCTAACAGATAATTCTTAATCCATCCCAATA
The DNA here is from genome assembly GCF_008632895.1 of Mastomys coucha. Taxonomy (NCBI): domain Eukaryota; kingdom Metazoa; phylum Chordata; class Mammalia; order Rodentia; family Muridae; genus Mastomys; species Mastomys coucha. The sequence goes on from NW_022196902.1 coordinate 9,179,609, forward strand.
GATGGTGATGACTGAAAGCTATATCTGGATCCCATCATATCACACATGGCTAGCCTTGGCAAAGATTAAAATTCTAAGCCACATTTCTGACTAGTGAATATTTTTTTGTGCTGTGATAAGGTTAAAATATTCTAACTTGGGACTTTCCATATGAACAGAAGTCAAAGAATCTGAGTGTCAATGATTTAGGCACGTTATAGGGGGAAATCAATACTTAAAAAACGGGGAAAAATACAAAACAGGAAAGTGTGTGTATAAACAAAAGTGAAGAAAATGAAAGGATATTTAAAAAATAGTTTCAACACTGAGCAAAATTAAAGTCTGAAGCAATATTATGGAACTCACTAGTTAATTGTAGAAAAAAAATTCATATCTAAAATAAAGTTGCTACTCTAAATAGCTTCTTTCAATCAAAGCAAATACAGAGAATGAAGAAATATACTAAGAAACAAAAAAAAGGGAAGAAACAGAGGGAGGAATGGAAGAATTAAGGAAGGATGAGAACAAGGGAGAGAAAAGAGAGAGAATGCTTAGGATAAGCTTATATAAGATAACTAGGTTCCCTAAAGAACAAAGCTAAACTACTATAAAGCCCAAGTATGTAAAATGATATAAAGCAAGAAAACTTCTCTGAGAAGATAGGCAAAATAACTAAAATTAACAAATCCAGGCACAATTAATAACGAACACTCTAAGCTAAAGCCCCCTAGTTTACTGATGAAAGGTAAGGTTGTAGTATACCTTCCTCAAGCGACTACCAGAAAACCTGAGGTGCCCATCAACCAAGAGGATAAAGCTTTGCTGAAACTACTGTAGACCCATATAAGATTGAGAGATCTGCAAAGTATTGAATACAGCAACGATTGTCAAGAGTGTAGTCTATCCAGCCAACTATTATGTTTAACAGAGATTCTGAGCAATACAATAACCCAGAAAACAGTAATTGATAGCCTGTTTACTCATTGTGATCTGGTTTTGGGGAGGGAGCATGTGGATTGGGGAGTGTGGGTATGAATGTGTATTTTATTATTATTGTGTGTACATGTATGATGTGTGGGAGGTGTGGAAGTCAGAAGGCTACTTTGTAGACTCTGCTCATTGCTTCTCTCTTTACATGGGTTTGGTGAATAGAACTTGCGTTGGAAGGCTCCCACATGCACTTGATTCCCTAAGCCACCTTACAGGCACTGTCAGAGAGTATTTTAATAAGTGGGAATTGAACTGAGTTTGAATACTAGGGAACAACTGAAGGTAGTAACAAAGGATGGATATATGAAGGCATTTGAAGCTGGTGGCAATACAAGTGGAAAGTAACAGATACTACTATGTGTGAAAGCTACAGAGTTTGCAAACAATAGCAGCTAAATTAGTATTTTCTTTTATGCCAAAATCTCTGAACTTGCAGAGGATTTAACTATCCTAGGATGTTAAGTAACTCTTTGTATTTGTATACATGATATGCCCATTTTTGTCAACTTTGAAGCTTGTTTTGTTTGCTAAAAATATTTGCAAGTCAAATTATAACACTTTTGCTTCCAGAAATGTAAAAATTTATGCAACTTTTAGAATTGGTAATGTAATTTACACAAAATAATTGGAATATCCATTATAACTTGTGAAAATTGGTAAAAAAAAAAAAAGTTTGAGTATTACTTTATTTCTATTCATGCTTCAAGGACTAAAATGCCATGTTTTAAAATGGAAATTTTTGGTAACTTTGCTGAATTATTATTTTATTTTGATGGAATGCTGTACTCTCTGGGCCACTGAGTAATATCCAACTTCTTTGTAAAATAGTTACATTAATATCACCTGTAGGAAAATTTAGCATTATAATAGCCAAAGCCTGTTTATCTACCAATAGGAATGTTGCCTTAACAACATTCCTTATGCCTTATGCATTATACATTCCAATATTACTCATAGATGTTGTTCTAACTTACTGTGATTGATTTTTAAGAATAGCAGTGGCTCACCTGCCTTTCTTATTTGTAGCTTTGGTCCCTTACAGAGCCATAGGCTCTAGAATGCCTGCTTCCTCACAGTGGCTCCTCTCTCTCTCTCTCTCTCTCTCTCTCTCTCTCTCTGTGTGTGTGTGTGTGTGTGTGTATGTGTGTATCCTTGTGTGTACCCAAGCATATCAGGGACATGAAGCAATAAATCTAAGTGGGTCTCTTTTATAGATTCAAGTGTGTCTCAGGTGAGATGTGTCTAACTGCCTTGGACAAATGGTGGAAATCCTATGTAGTAATATGTTTCTGTCTCTCTTTAATTCAACCTTCATAGTAATGAGCTCAATAATATATCTCTCTTTGACTTTTGCCCATTTTTTAAATTATTTCATAAAACAAGAGAAAAATAGATGTGATTAAAACTCCATAAAGCCCAACAATCTCTCTTACGATAATTAAGTTTAAGGAAAGATAAAAGTGACCCTTATTGTGCAACCCCCCAAAAACCAACAACAAAAACAAACAAACAAAAATACCAAAAAAAAAAATAGCTCTTGCTTTTATTATTGTTGTTTCCCTTTCATTGATTTCTGCTGTAACTTTGATTGTTTCTTTTTATTATTTTCTTTGGGGCTTGGCTTTCTCTAAATTCTTGATAAACATTATTGTTAAGTTGTTTATTTTTACTCTATTTTGATATTTTTCAATGTAGGCACTTAGAAATATAAATTTTCCTCTTAAGATCACCTACATTGCATCTCAAGGATTTGGAATGATGTGGTTTTATTTTCATTTAATAGCAAGAATTTGGCTATTTCCACCTTGATTTCAATGATACATACATCATTTAATATAGCACTGTTTAATGGAAATGGCTTTTTGCACTTTCTGGAGTTCCTTTAATATTGATTTAAAATTTTATTTCATTGTGGTCAGATAAAGTACATGGAGTTATTTTAAATCTCCTCAATTTGTTGAGTCTTTTTTGTCTTAATAGGAAATCTATTTTAGATAAACTTTTCTTCAGTTTCATATGAGATGTTCTCAAAGAAAGCAGTTGCTATAAGTTTGGTAGTCTTTGGAGGAGACATATTGCCTTGGTTTTTCATATCGTCTGTGTGTGTGTAGAGAGCCTGGGATATCTGGAGTTGGGTTGTTGGTGTGTCTTTTCATATAAGATTTTAGTCCTCCAAATCAAAGTCCTAAGGTAGGGTAGTAGCATAGTCAATTTAGGGGAGTCATAAGGTCATGGGGCTTATGGAAAGAACTTCCAAGGGCTAATGAGTAGAATATATGTTTTGTAGTGTCAAAGTGGACTGTTTTCAGGCATCCATATAATTCATTTAGTATATGGTTTTATTTAGTTCTGATGTTTAACTTTTGTCTGCATAATTTGCCCATCAGTGGTAGTTGGGTATTGAAGTTCCCTACTATTACTGCATTGAAGTTTTTCTATAAATTATGGGGCTGTACAAGTTCCTAGAGACAGTGATGAAGAAGAGAGCCTGGCTGGGTAGCTTGAAGCAAGTCCCAAGAACTCAGAGTTGAAAGGGGCTGAATGCTAAAGAGTGTCTCAAGACAGGGTGGTGGGGTGAGCAATTTGTCAGAGTCCAAAGAAAATAGGGCCAAGGAAAACTTCTCTCTTACTTTGGCTGGCCATGTGGCCTGTGTGTTTAGATAGAGTCTGAGGTAGAAAGGATGGCACAGAGGTTAAACCTGGATAGAGCTGTATCAGCTGGGTCTATAGCATATTGGAACAGAATATCCTGGGACTCTTGGGATCCCAGGATTGGTGGGTGGACACCGTAAGGGTGACAAGTAAAGCACCTCTTGCTGGCTTGTCAGTAGAATAGCATATGGAGTCTAATCCAGGATGAGAGCATTTCTGGAGAGAATGTGAGGAAAGAGGAATCCTTATCAACTGTTGATGGGGAATCAAATTTGTTCCGTCATTATGGAAACCAATGTGACTATTTCTAAGAAAAAAGAGGAGGAGGAGAAGGAGGAGGAAGAGGAGGAAGAGAGAGAAGGAAAGAAAGAAAGAAAGAAAGAAAGAGAGAAAGAAAGAAAGAAAGAAAGAAAGAAAGAAAGAAAGAAGGAAGGAAGGAAGGAAGAAGGAAGGATGGGAATATAGCTATTCCATATGACCCAACTATTCCTTCCAGAGCATATATTCAAGGTATTCTCTATCCTGCTACAGAGATAGTTGCTCAT
>NW_022196902.1:9183784-9200460 GCF_008632895.1 Mastomys coucha
TAAAGGCGTGCGCCACCACCGCCTGGCACATCATTGTTACAATAGCTAAAAAAATGTTATGAACTTAGTTGCCTATTTACTACTGAATGGATAATGAAAATATGGTACATATGTAGAACAAAATTTTACTCAATTGTAAAGAAAAATGATATTTGCAAATAAACAAATGAAAGAAGCTGGGTAACAATACTAAATAAGGTAACACAAGCACAGAAATACAAACACTGCATGTCTGCCATCACATGTGAACTCTATCACATGTGAATACATATCATTAAAATATCACATGTGAATTTTTAATTGTGTGCATTCAACTTAGAGGAGCTGTTGATACTACTAATATAGAAAGGTACTTTTGGGTGAGTGTCTTTGAAGGGATGGGGGATAGTAAATTGCTTTATGAAGATGGAAGAGAAGAGTTACTGGAGATAGAATGCTTTAAACAAATATTGAGTCTTGAGGTGCAGGATGTGAAAGGGCAAAGGGATGGTAATCATAATGAAGGGGCATTGAAAAGCCAATATGGATATCTACTATCTCATAACCATATTAAAATACAAGACTCATTCTAGTAAAAATTTGAAGGCAGATACTGTAAGACTAGATAAAACTGTTCCCAAAAGACATGAGTTATTAAACATAAACCTAGTAGCAGGGGTGGGATACCACATGTATTAGTTATATTTCTGTGGCTGTAATAAAATATCATGATCAAAAGCATTTGAAGGTAAAAAAAAAAAGAGTTAGTTTTGGCCTATAATTCCAGAGAGATGGAGTCCTCATGGCAAGGAAGGTAGGACATCATGAGAAGGGCAGAAAGATGAGTAATTATAATTTATACACACACGGGAAACAGTGAGAAAGCAAGCAAACAGTGGAGTGAGGTTGTAAATCCTGAAACTTGCTATGATGACAAACATCTGCCAATAAGGCTGCATCCCCTAATGCTTCCATAAACTTCCCCCAAAATTATACCAACTACGAATCATTAGTTAAAATACACGAGCCTATGAAGGTTGGGTTTTTTTTTTTTTCATTCAAACTACTAAGGCTCCCAAAACAATAGGTACTCTTGCTGTTTCTTTTTGTCACCCAACAGAACTAGATGTTGTCAGTGGCCTGAATTACATAGGAAGACTGGAGAAAGAGAGCCACTGCAGAATGAATTTAAGCTTCTAAGCAGCAGGGCAGATCTGCCTCTCATGGGCTGAACCTGAACCCTGCAGAGGTATATGTACTGATCGTTACACAAAAGGTGGTTTGATGAAGGAGTCAAGGGGTAAAACAAGTTTCTCATACCAAAGCCTCTCATCTAATCTATATTTGTGAAGGAAAACTTCAGTCTGGTGAAACTTTAGTCCTTATTGTGCCTTGTTTGCAGTACCCAATAATGGAAGACATTCCAGGTGTGGCAGGACTGTCCTGTGACCAAACTCATGCAAAGACCTTCAGAAAGCCATCTCTATAGACAACCGAAATCTACAGTGATTCCTTCAAGGTCGGAGCATTTCTAGAAAACAACTGTTCTTGATGTTTACCATATATACAGTAAAATCAAGTATTTCATTCTAAATGAGTGTTTTCATTCTAGCCATGATTCTACCAGAAATCCAATACAAGATGATGAAACACTATTGCAGAAGAAACAACCTACCATTCATACACTTCCATGGAATGTCTGGACGTGGGCTTAAGCTTCTTCTCTGACAGCCAGCTCTCAGTCCCAGAAGGCACTACAGAGGTTTCTAGAAGAAAAGGGTTAGCCGTAGCCTTAGGTAACTCTGAATACTATGATCTACAAGACCATCATTCTGGATAAAGCCCACCCATTTGTTCAATATTACTGTTATAGGGATAGTCAGTTGGTCTCTGACTTGATTAGAAACCCACTACATAAGGAGGAATCAATGCCCATTACTGTAAACATGAGCAAAAACCCATGGCAGGGGGATCACAGACCCTGTGGGGAACTGAACAGTATTATTTAGCTAAATTAAGATACCATGAAATGTCCTTCTAAATATTATGTTTAAGAACCACTCATAGACCAGTGGTTCTCAAGCTTCCTAATGGTTCAACCCTTTGTTGCAGTTCCTCACAGTGAGGTGACCACTGGCCACAAAATTATCTCATTGCTACTTCATAACTATAATTTTTCTACTGTTATGCATCATGTTGTAAATATCCGATATTCATGCCATCCTGAAAGTGGTCAAACCTACAGGCTGAGAACCACTAATATAGCAAATGCTACTCCTCGGCTTAACCAGATAAGCCTCCCTTTCCAGTGTACAGTAGTAACTGAAGAGACTCATGGCTTTATGATGTGCTGAGAATAAGTGTTGGCTAAGTGATTAGGCCTAAAAACACACATTCGCCGGGCGGTGGTGGTGCACGCCTTTAATCCCAGCACTTGGGAGGCAGAGGCAGGCGGATTTCTGAGTTCGAGGCCAGCCTGGTCTACAGAGTGAGTTCCAGGACAGCCAGGGCAACACAGAGAAACCCTGTCTCGAAAAACCAAAAAAAAAAAAAAAAAAAAAAAAAAAAAAAAAACCACATTCATCAGCCCCTTGAGGATTCAGGGAACACTGTACAAGAGTGGTCAGAGAGAATTTAAGCTCCAGATGATATAAGGAAATGCTCTAAAATGAAATGTCATTTTACTGACAGGACATAGCCATTGCAATCATGAACGCACAGCAGCTGCTGATAAGGCATTTATAAGAATGAGACTATTAACAATCATACATGGATACAGGAGGGGCCCAGGGGACCATACCCCTAAATACAGAGATTGTTGCTAATGAAAGTTTTGTGGAGGAGAGGAATCATTGTCTTCCTTCATATACGCACTAATGACACAACAAAACTCCAATGAGTAGTTCCAGTCTAATGGTCACACAGATGGCCCTGGTTAAACTAAAATAAGCCACAAAATAACACCAAAATCATCACTCTGGGAAGATGACTGATAAAGATGGAGCTGGATGTATGTGGGTGTAAGGTGGAAAGAAGATTAGAGGTGTGGGGGAAAGAGCAGGAGAATACATTATATAGAGGTATGAAACTGTCAAAGAACAAAATCAATTTTAAAAAGCCCAAGATTAAGGTCCTACATTCAATTCCCAATAGTATATATAAGAGGCTGTAAAGTTAGCCAGTAATTCTTACTCCTTTCTTCTCAGTTTCTAAATTTACTCTGTGCTTCCTTTCCTTTACTTCTTTCTTTTTTATTTTTCCTTTCTGTCTTCCTTCCTTCTTTCATTCCTTTCTTCCCTCTTTCATTCCTTCTTTCCTTCCTTATTTTCTTTCTTTCTGTTCATGATGGTTTTCATATAACCAGCTTACTTCAAACTTACTATGTAGCCAAGGATGACCTTTTACTCTCAACTTCTCCAAAGTGCTGAGATTCCAGGCACATGCCACCATGCCCAGTTTTATGAACCTAGGCTTTGTACATACTAGGCAGGAACCCTATAACTGACTTATACCTTCAGTTCTACCTATTTACCTATTCTTTTCTTTTTCTCCTTCTTATTTTTCTTCTTCTAATTTTTAAGGAATTAAGAAGTTAAGAAGAGATCAGTCCTAATGATAGATAGATAGATAGATAGATAGATAGATAGATAGATAGAGATAGACAGACAGATAGATAATAGATAAATAGATGATAAATTAGAGATAGAGAAAAAGAAAAAGAAAGAGATAAACAAAGATAGAGATACATCAGGACTTCAGGAGCCTTTTCATATTGAGTTTAACTCTGAGATTGCTGACTTGGGATGGACAAGGAGTAGCCTGCTAAAAACTTTCTTTCTGCCTGTCATTTACAATTCTCCAGAGAAATATCAAGCCACACATGTACTAAGAGCTACATTTTTCCACACTTGTAATAATACTAAGATTCTATTAACATCAATTCTCATATGTTTTCCCAGTAAGACACCATGTAATGCATAACTCATTTCATCCTGCTGACCTAGTAAAAACAAGGGCAAATGGTTGGTTCTCTGTCCTTTGATAGTTTATCTTGTTTACTAGCTCTCATATGCCACTCTGATTAACTGCCAAATAATTAATAATAATGGTAATAATAATAATAAAAATAATACTTTCAATCTGGTTAATAAACTATGTTGATAATGGTGCTAGCCCCCTTCATTAGCTTACATTCTAGCATGAAAAAATGCTAAATAACACACTGACCTTTAAAAAGCAAGCCAAAAGATACATGAGGAAGTTCAGAGAGGCTCAGTTTCCGAAGCTATCTTTAGCCTCTAAAATCATTCTCGACCTAACATAGCTTATAATCACATTCATTTGTCCTTGTTTAGATAGTTGTCGCAGGCATGTGTCTTTTATAAGCTTCCTCAAATATTTTTGGAGCAAAGTGGTGTTATAAATACAAGGGCAGTTTACTCATGACAGAGTGCATTAAGAGTTAAAAGACTGTAATTGCATTTTTACATGCAATGAATAGAGACGTAGCATGAAAGTAGGAAAGGATAATGAATGATGACAAAGGGTGGTTTTGAAGCTCAGATCTATTTTGGGGGACACAGAGATGAGCAGCTTGATTATCTGAACTTAGAAAGGGCAGAACATCAAGGTTATCATCTTAGCTGTTGGGAAAATGATTGCACAAGCTTTAGCAAGTGGCCTGGAGCAGGATCGCTGTTCAGTGACTCATCTGAGAGGTGGCCCTTCCATTAGCTCCCCAACTATAATAGAGAGACATCCATTTAATTCTGACTCACACTGTTAAATGCCATACACTGAATCACCAATCCTACTACATAAAGCGCCTGGCTTGAACGTCTCTATGAAATACTTATCCAGGCTGAAAAATATCCTCTGGGGCCTGAGAGGCACTAGACACTGTGGTTACAGCTAGTTGCCTTGGAAGTCACAAATGAGTTCAAGTTCACTCTTCCTGGATGCAAGATGAAGCCCCAATAGTCAGCACATTTTATATCCTTAGGGTGCTTTATGATCCTACTTATACCTTTATTGTGTGTAATAAAATTTCTCAATAATCCTGTTTCTAGTAATTCTTACTTTTAAAAATATTTCTCTTGAGTTGCATGTTATCTTCCTATTTATGTTACTTTCCAAGAGGGTGTTCTATATACAGAGGAAAAAAGACATGGTACAAGGACCTTCAAATGAAATGCATTCACTAACTGTCCAGATGTTCACTTGGGTGTATGAATCATATAAATCTAAACTGATGAGAACTGTAATGGCCCAGCACAGTCTGTCTTACTTGGTGAACTCTGAAAGGAGAAAAATAAAAAATGTGCTGTTTTTGGAAGTTATGAATTTTAACAACTCAAGAAAAGAAAACACTTTTTGAATTTTATTGCTTTGATTTTGTGGACAATAAAGTTGACTTCCCACAGTGGTTTTCTTCCTATGTAATGAAAAACATCATCTCTGCTTCAAAAATCAGATCCAAAGGTTTGTTCAGTGATAAGGCTATGTTTGTAAAAAGACCAAAAAAATATAACCCCAGAACACATTTAACAATATGGCCATACTTTTTGTTGCTTTTTTTTGAGTCCTCTAATAGATATATATGTCTTTGCTTTCGCTCCCACACATCTCAAATGTGGGCAGATGGGAAAATCTCTGCTTCTTCCACCTCCAAGAATTTATATAACATTATAGAAAACACCATGATACACAGCTTCAGTCAGCATGTGATGGCAGATTGGCAAAATGATTCCAAACAAGGCAGAGCCTCAGCAAGCCACAAAACCATTGAAAGCAAGTTATCCAACTAGCTACTTATTCTGGTCAATAACTCTAAGTAGGAATTCTCAGAGTTCATGCAGGAGGAGCAAATGGTGTTGACATTGCACAGTGCTGGTCTTGTTTAACTTTTTGCATTGTTACAGAAAGTTGTCCTCTATGAAAGTGTTCGGTCACATTCATATATATGTTACCTATGTCAAATGTGTCATAGGCAACAGGTAACACATTCTGTATATAAAACGTTTACCTCCCTTACAAGACCAAAAGTGAAGAAACCCTGAAATCCTACACATAGTCTTGGAAGGGCCTTAGATTTTTACCTTCTGAAGTACGTGTTGTCAACAGAGATATGGTGTCTGGCCACCTTTCCCAGAAGCATAGCATTTTCTCTGTGTGAGCTTGAGTGAGGTGCTTGGTCCTATACATTCAACCACCAGAGTCATTTCTGCAGTAGAAGCTAACGTTAATACCTGTTTGTCACCCACAACACACTAGTGCGAAGATATAACTACCATACCCAAATAGACGAATATTTCCAGGGATCCGGCTTTATACATCATTAACGGCAACTACTAATTATTTCTACCTTCAGCTAATTACAAAACTTAGCCCACTTGAGAGCATCAGTGCATCCTGATCTTATTCTCTTCAAGCTACTACAGCTACCATTGTTTTCAAAAGTTTTATAATTTTGGATATAGAAAGGAATAGCATCTATTAGCAAAATTCTCACTTTTTTTTTAACAAAGCCTGAAAGAAAACAGGGAAAATAGTCCTCTCTAGCCACAGTCTGTCCTGACCTATGTACTTGCCTTTGGCCACACCATACCCAGTTTTCTAAGGAACTTCTCTTACGTTGTTCTTTTATAATTCTACTCTCCTCTGACACCATCAGATCATGAACTCTCTCAAGCGCAAGGCCAAGTCAAGCATCTACTTCTTTCCTAACCTTTCTACATTTCTTAATATGGTTCCCTTAGAAGACTGGTGAAATGCAGTTATTTCAACAGAACTAGAAACAGAGATTCTTCGTGGCACCAAAGAACAGCTTGGAATTTTCTTGGCTCAAGTGGAAGCATCAAGTTCAGCATTTGCAAGAATAAACATTATTTTCCACAGAGTGCATTTGGTGTCATAACTTGGCTTAATTCAGGGAATTACCCAAATGAAAGGGCCACTCCATGTTTTCATATGCTGCCAAATTAGTACAATCATTTAAAATGTTAAGAATTTTTGAAAGATTTCCTGGAACCACTGAAATAAATACCTTTAAAGACTGGGGTTTATAATATATCTTTTGGCACTCAGACTAAGAATGTGGTTATAATCTGGCACAATACCATTTTCCTGGATGAGAATTCATGTCTTTGGGGCAGTTTCAAAGGGGACTGCCCAAAGACAAGATGATAAATAGCTAAGGCTATCCAGATCAAATGCAGTGTATGTTGGGGTCTCCTGATCTACTGCAGAGGCATTACATCTGATCGTGAGACATAAATCTCCTTTTCAGGACAACAGGCCAAAGATCATCACTATGACTTTCAACTAAACACCTCTTCAGGTGCTGCCCACCTCTGAGGACATCAGGGCTTTTCTGTGACTAAGTGGACCTTCCTAGCAACTTGTCAAGTTCTTCATACTTCAACTTAGTAGACAGTTGAATAATTTGAGCACCTTATTTGAATGCCTTCCTCTACATGGCCAGTGAATAGTATTTTGACAAGTTAATTCCCAGATTCTCTTTTCAAGAGCTTCCCATTATTTTCTTCTGATAAATCTCTTTATACAGTGATTTATTACTTAAGCAAAAGTCACTAGTACTCATTCCTCATGGAGTAAGAAACTGGCCACCAAATGCTCAGGTTTATTTATGATGGTAACAGACATCTTTATCATCTCATATTAACAGCTTCCTGTTTGCAAGGTAACATCCTGTTTACAATGAGAAAGGCTGCCAGTATGCCTATGATCTCACTCCCATGAGTAAGGCAATGATTCAGTGTGTTTCTTGCAAATTCTTGAAGAAAATATTTGTTTCCCTCCCGTCAACTGGGCAACATCATCCTTTTTCGTCTAGAGATCCCTCTGCATACCTCCAGGGGAAAAACTAGGTCCATTTGCAATCTGGTCCTATAAATATTTAATAAAGACATTGAGAGGAGGATGCCTAGAGATCCATCTGGTAAACTGCTGGAGACAAACCAGACATTGTGAATTAACTACAGAATAAGCCCATTATGTTGTCAGGGTTCGATAGCGGGCCAGAGAGATGCAGCTGATCCCACATTTCAAGTGGAGGAACACTGCGATATGGATGAAGCAGGCACACATAGAAGAATATCAAGTCTGTCACCACATAAAGCTAATTCCTTATGCAAGTCAGTCAACAAAGGTCTATCAACTCTAAAACAACACAGCTAACTGCAAGAACCTGCAGCTCTCAGCTAAGCCTGATTGCTTTAAGTCTGGTTCCAGTTGCTATCCCTCAGGAAACAAACAAACAAAAAGAATGTTAGGAGAAACACAGAAAGTAGAAATGTAATGAGCATGTTCATTTGGTTGCCATTCAGCTCTTAACTTTGTAAAACTGAATTTCAAGATAATCATAGAAGCCAAATACATAGCCACACACATGCTTTGTGTCATATGAAAAATACTACTTGTGTATCAGAGAACAGAAAGGTATCAGGAATTCTAGAAAAATAACTAATGGTTCAGGAAAAGTAGATCTGCCCCCACTAAAGCAGACCAGGCTCTATTGATATGGTGAGTGATGAGTTACAACTGACTTCAGAGCTTTCACATTTTCTCTCTCATATCTCCTTCTGGAAAAATTAAAATAAATGAATAACATTACGAAAAGTGTAACGTTTTGCACAACAGAATACACGAGTTTCTCACTTTTCTGGATTTCTTCTGCCTGTATTCACAAATGTGGAGACGAAAATCTCTTCAACTAAATGTGTCCACAGGTTCTTGTTTCTAGTATTGTGTCCTCTATCCCTCCTGCTTTTGACCCAGCCTGTGACCCCAGCAACCCTGCTCTTTAGACATAAAAGAAAAGGGCATATATTACAAGAATCCTTTGAAGCAGTTTCCTTGAAAGCGAGATATAAGACAAAATAATGTTTGACACTTAGAAAATAAAGCCATGATTCAAAGGTCAGGATGCACTCAAATGCAGAATCCTAGAATTGTTCTCTCTTTCTATTCCCTGGTTTCAACTTCCAATGTGTACAGACTCAGAGTCACAAATATGCACACATCATACATTGAACAAATACACACATGTGAACATATTGTCTCATTGGCATGAATAAAAGCTTCCTAGGGGCTTCAAGTAAAGACGGACTCTATTTACCTACAATATATTTCAAATAAGAAGATGTGTGTATCCAGAGGGTAATACTTTCTCAGCTTTTATCATATAAGCCTAGCCAAAGAACCATCAGTATATAATATATTAGCATTTTCTTAGGACTAAACCCCTCATTTTATCATATTAAAGTGGAACAGGAGTCCAGTGGGGGAGTAATGGAATAATGATCCCTACATCAAAATCACCTGTGCAGCTGTTTGATCTCTTTGTATATTTAAACTTACCTACTTGAAGAGTAAATGTTTTGTACTATAAAGGGAAACATGTCCATTATTATAAAATGTTACAGAGTTTGGAGAAATAGCTTAGTAAATTAGAGCATTAATTCTTCTTCCAGATGACCTGAGTTTAGTTCCCAGCACACGCCTGGCATCTCACAACTATCTATAACTCCAGATTCAGGGGATTTGATGCCATCTACTGGCACTCAAATACTGAGACACACACTTAAATATAAATAAAAATGAACATTCTAAAAATACTACACTTTTCAGTTATGGAAGAAATTTTAGAAAGCAAACACAGAAGATAAAAGCTGGTCACATTGGTAGAATGAACTCCTGCACCAGACAGCACATTTTTATTTCCTGAGCACACAGGCATTTAAAAAGAAGCACAACCTTAACACATTATAATTTTACATTTCTCCTAAGGAGTGAATGAAATAACTATGGTACAGTATTCAGGTTTTTTGGAAGTAAATAAGTGAACTCATGAATTTATTTCACTATTTCAAAAGGTTATTTTGCAATCATTAAAATATATATGTGTGGTTAGTAAGGCAGAGACATAAGGAGGTTGTTTCATGTCACTGGACCTAGCCTGTCCTTTACAAGGAAACAGGGAAACAGAAAATCAAGTTCTTAGTGTTTCTCATCCAAGGCTGTGTCCGTTACTCTTCTATTGCTATGATAAACTGCCATGACCAAAAGTCATGGAAGATAGGACTTATAATGCCTTATGGCTCCAGAGAAAGAGTTAATAATGATATGGGAAACATGGCAGCCAAAAGCTGAGAGAGAACATATCAATCCATAAACACAAAATAGAGAGAGAAAATTGGAAGTGGGGTAAAGCTATAAACACACAGAGTCTGTCCGAGTGATATCTCCCAACCAGCAAGGGTCTAAATCCTAAAGGTTCCATAACAACCCCAAACAGTGCCACCAACTGAGAGCCACGTGTTCAAATACAATAGGCCTGTTGGGGACATTTCTTATTAAAACCACAATGTCTAAAAGGTCAGGATTGATTATTTCGCTTAGATTTCAAATTTCCAAAAACAGGATACCAATGGCCATCTACACAATTTACAAAATCAAGCTAGAGAAAAGCATAGTAAAACAGAGAATAGCTGCTACCAGGACTAGACACCATGAATTGCAGCTACGTAGTTTTGATAACTCCGATGGTCTGGCCTGCAACTAACCCTACCCCACATTACCCTTTAACTCTGGTGCATCAGGATAGAAATAAGAACATCACAGAGTTACAGCTGTAAGAGGAAGAGCTAGAATGACCATAGATATCCAACATTTGCAAATCATGAATGAGAAAATTAATCTACAGACAATATGCCATTCGTAAGCTTTCACAGCAATTTTTTTTAAACTTTTATTGCATGATGGTGAGAAAAGTTACATGATTTCAATTTATCTGAATTTGATAACATTTAAAAACATATTTTAAGTAAATAAAATTAAATCACATTCTTGTTTCCCTTTTGTACCCTAGCTCCTCCCAGAGACCCCCTCTTCAATACCTACAATATCTTTGTTGTCATATTCCTTAAAATTTATCAAATATTATAACAATAAAAATGAGTATTATAAAACTTGTTTGATATAAAACAACAATCAATTTAACAGTGTTATGTAGATGCTTGTCTACAGCAATACTGAAAATACATATGTTTTTCTCAATATAAATTTTAAATAACTCCAAACATATTAACTGTATGTTTCAAAATAATACATCACTACTAGTATTTTCATAAATGAACATAAATATATAAAGTGTTTTTGTTTGTTCGTTTGTTTTGTATTTAGTAGAGTATAAAATCTTGGCTCTTACTGTAGTACAAGCCCAAAATAAGAACAATTTTTAGACATTGGATTTCATTGTAATAAAGCTGTACTTCAATGACCCTCACATGACCAAAGGATTTTAACTCCTTCATAGCTAAAATGAGAGTTGACAGTTCTGCTGCACCAAGGAATGAATTGTAGGTACAATTTTTGGATACAGACTTCCTGCTATGGTCAAAACTATTTGACTTGAATTGAGTGACTTTATTCTCAGGCCACAGAGAACAGGTTACATTCATTTAAGAAATAGTGTGTGTATTAAGATAGTCTATCCATAAAGTCATTCACCAATTGTTTCAATGAACAATGGTTCTGCTTAGAGGGTGGCACAGACATTAGATATGGGTAAGAATCTGGTTCATTGGCTGTGATAATTTGGAAAAGCATTTATCTCAGAGAAAGAGTAACTTATAAAGTTCTCTTCTTCAAACTTGATACAAGAGCTACAAATGTCAAGCAAAGCATTCAGTCTCACTCTTTGTTCTCTTTCCTACAAACCACTTCCCAAGTTAATTATCTATGTATCCCTTGGGTATATAAATACATTTGAAATATATAAGCTGTTCTGAAAACCATAGTATAGTGTAAAAACATGAAATAAACAATACTAGTAATATAGAGGCTGAGATAGGAGAAGCAAGATTTCAAGACCATTATGTTGTACACAGCAAGACACTGTCACAAGTAAACTGAAAGTATATATAGATTGTACAATATTGGACTTATTTCTCCAATTACCAAATTAGAGAGACCATTGGATAACAATCAACAAATTTCTAATTCCTCATATTTGTGGACTTCAATCAATTAGGATATGTAGGCAATATTAATTTTTATATTAAAATATTAAGAAAAGGTAATTGTCACTTCCTGTTGTTTTTGTTGTAAGAGGTGGAATTAGATTTGTGTGGATTTGTTGAAAGATTACTTTCTTGCTTCTTCTAGGGTGTAGTTTTGCTCCTTATGTTGATGTTTTCCATCTATTATCCTTTGTAGGGCTGGATTTGTGCAAAGATATTGTGTAAATTTTGTTTTGTCATGGAATATCTCATTTTATCCATCTATGGTAATTGAGAGTTTTGCTGGATATAGTAGCCTGGGCTGGCATTTGTGTTCTTGTAGGGTCTGTATGACATCTGCATCTTCTAGCTTTCATAGTCTCTGGTGAGAAGTCTGGTGTAATTCTGATAGGCCTGCCTTTATATGTTACTTGCCTTTTTCCCTTACTGCTTTTAGAATTCTTTCTTTGTTTAGTGCATTTGGTGTTTTTATTATTATGTGATGGGAGTAATTTCTTTTCTGGTCTAGTCCATTTGGAGTTCTGTAGGCTTCTTGTATGTTCATGGGCATCTCTTTCTTTAGGTTAGGGAAGTTTTCTTCTATAATTTTGTTGAAGATATTTAACTGGCCCATTACATTGGGAGTCTTCACTCTCTTCTATACCTATTATCCTTAGGTTTGGTCTTCTCATTGCATCCTGGATTTCCTGGATGTTTTGGGTTAGGAGCTTTTTGCAAATTGACTGTTGTGTCAATGTTTTCTAAGGTGACTTCTGCCCCTGAGATTCTCTCTTCTATCTCTTGCATTCTGTTGGTGGTGCTTGCATCTATGGCTCCTGATTTCTTTCCTAGGTTTTGTATCCTGTGATACTGGTTGTGTCAGAACTCCTCAGAGTCAAACTGTCTCTGTGATCCTGTGATTCTGTGATCCTGTGACCCTGGGCTTGTTAGAGCACCTGGGAGTACAGCTTCCTCTAGGTGTTGTGGGACTGGCTTCAGAGCCTGGGCCCAATGTCTGCTCAGGACACCAGCCCAGAGAGACCAGAAGGAACCCAAGTCACTGCTGGTGGAGTTCCTGTGTGCCTGGTCCTGTTGATCCCAGTTACTCCCGGTGTTGGGACAGATGTTGGGTCCTCCTCACCTCTGATCCTGAGAGTGTTTCACAGTAATTTTATATCAAAGTCTAAACTGATAAATGTAGCTCCTAAAAGTCAGGCTTTGTGATCATCAGGATTCAGGCCAGCAGGAGCAAGTACTGATTGGAAATACAAATTCCCAAGCTTACTCTGGCCCTCCCACCATTTCTCTCAGTTTTCAAAGACTAAGAACCATCCAGAAATATATTTGTGGTGTGTCTGTCCTGGTATGCTTCCATATAAATGGGAAAATACTTATTTAAGCTAATTAGCTGACAAACTTCTTGTTCCTAGGAAAGATTAGTGAGTTTGAAACCCAGCAGTGTTCCCATGTTTTGGCATTGAAATAGAATAATTTTTCTCTGAAAGTCTTGGTTTTGTTGTTGCTGTTTGTGGTTTTGTTGTATGTTGTTGCTTTGGTGTTTGTGGGGAGCGGTGGAGCTGGAGAGACATTCGCCATGGCAAGATGGTGCCTACTTCCGCTATCAACTCCTAGTAAACAACTGTTTGCGCATGTGCGTAGAGAACTGTTTGCACATGTGCGTAGAGTGAAAAAATGCCGAGTCACGGCCCATTCTGGGGCGTCACATAGGGTAATGAGCGAACAGCCAATCATGGGCAGACACGCCGAACTGTGGTGTATATAAGCAGTGCGGATTATTGGCTCGACCCTTTTTTCCCTACGGAGGAGGCAATAAACGTTGCTGCAGAAGGAACCTAGTGTCCGTGTGTCTTCTTGCTGGTGAGACAACTGTGCAGGCTACAGGTGTTCATAAGACACTCAAATGATTAGATAAAGTACATCTATAATAATGATCATAATTTTTTTTTACTTAAATTCAACTCATTGTATATTTTAAGTACTATAAAAAAATCCTAATAGGAAGACCTAGACAAATGTTTGGCCAAACTATGAGCATCATATCATTATAGATTAATACAGTGATACATATACTTTATCTATCACTCGTGTTAAATAAGAATGAACATTTTATAATGAGCTATAGGTTATTCCAAGGAGCATAAAAGTTTGTATCTTTTTTTTTTTTTGTAACTTTGAGGAATTTCTCAGAGTCATGGCTATAACAGAGACCTAACACAATAGTGTATGAGAATTTACAATAATAAACTGAGAATTTAATCTTTTCCCTTTTCTAAGTTTAGGGAGAGAGATTTATTTAATGTCTATAAGGGACCCAGGACTCTGCTAGTTTCTCTGCCGTGTTTATCCAGTGCTTCTAGCCCCTGGACCAAGCTAACACCCTCATCTTTAATTATAATTCTTTTGTTTTAATTAGTCAAGAAAAGAGACAACAAAAGAGCAAACTTTTCCTTTTGACCCAGAGAATTTACACACATCTCTTCTGCTCAAATCTAATAGCTCAGAAATATTCTGTAGCTAGATGCAGCTTCAGGGAAGACTGGGAAAACTAAACTGGAAATTTCAGGTTTCTTTAACAACTCAGTTGTGTCACGTGATGCTTTTCTGGAAGCCGTCTTGTGAGAGGGCTACCATGTTTTGCTGAAAACAGACACTTGAGAGGGCACGTGATGTTTAGAAAGAATATAATAGAAGCCCACAAACAGTGAGAGGGCATTCTTGCTTTGCCATGCTGTGCAAAGCTTCACTGGTCTCCACTGGTCTTTGCTGGTCTTCATTTCGCAAAGAGAATCACTCAAAAGAACTTGTATTCTGGCTAATTCTGGACCCTTCTGCTAACTGGTGCTGACTTGGTAAAGTTTTCCTCTTTCTGCAGGATCGTGCCACTGTTACTGATTCATGTTTGGTGTTTGCTATTGAACAGGACTGTTGCTATCCTGACAATGATGAACGGAATCACCCCAACGAACTATTTCCAAATAGGTCCACAACCCCGTTTTCCTATTAACTGTCTTTCTTCCCTACCTCTAGTTGGTGAGTTAGAAGGGAGGTTGAAGTGGTTAAGTACTCTAAATAAAGTCGGCTTTGAAGACATCTAAGCCTACAGTAAACAGTCATACAGGATGGTAAATAATGTAATGATGTCTAGGTAAGTTTCAGAATCAGGAACTAGAGGAGAAGGAGGAGGAGGCGGCAGGGGAGGACGAGGAGGAGGAGGAGGAGGAGGAGGAGGAGGAGGAGGAGGAGGAGGAGGAAGAGGAGGAGGAGGAAGAGGAGGAGGAGGACATATTTCAGGACAGTTACCTATTTCTGTGATCTTTTTTTCTAACAGGTTCCTGAAAAGTTGTCTGTAACTACAGATAAGGGTTAGGATGGATGGATAGGAAAAGGATTGATTTTCCTACTTTCTTCCATAGCGGCCCTAGTTGAGCCAAGTGCATCACTTTCATGGAAACAGAGATAGGAAGCCATGCTCCAGTTCAGTCCCTTATTTCAGCATGAAGCTGCTTGACTGGTGCAGCCACCAGGAACCCTCCCTTTTCCAGGGAAAGGAGTGGTAGAGGAAAGGAAATTCAAAAGTCAGACCACATACATCTCATTGCTTCCATTTTCTCATGGTCCCCTGTGTATGACTCACTGTGCCTCTTTCCAAGAGCAAGAAGAAGCATAAAGAGGAAATGAGCCCAACATTCCTCCTCTTCTGTTTCAGTCATAGTGATTCCCATAGCCCACAGCTGGGGAGAAGAGCAGAGAGCCATTCTCGAAGTTCAGGCTAACCACAAAATTCCAAGTTATTTCCTCTTCCAAAGCAGAAGGCCTGTGTTAGCGGGGTGGGAGCAGGGTAACCAAAATAATAATAATAATAATAATAACAATAACAACACAGGAGTGTATAGAGATGATGATGTTATATAGAAGAATAATGTTTGTAATGTTCCTGTAAGTATATTTTAACTAACTGGTGTAAACAGCTTTTATATCAAAACTGCTTAATAACAAAACAAAACATTCTGTCAGTATACATCCAGTTCTCAGTATTACCACATCCCACACGTTATAAACATATGCACAAATTCCCATCACAGAATAACAGGCACATTTCTGTAACCAGGGTAACAAAATAGTGATCTTCCTGTCAACTTTTAGACCTTAACAGTCGGCATTTGCCTACTGACCATTTCTACATTAGAACGCTTATTGCTAGGAGTTTTGGTACTATTTTGAAGATTTAGGTGTGCTTTGGGAAATTTATTTTCCTCTAGACAAGAACTATAACTTCAGCAGTTTATTGATGATGTTTGGATTATAAATTGGACTTTTTTGAGCTAAACAAGTACAAAATTACTATGATGGAATCCTACTTATTTCAACTTTTCATGAACATTTGATAAGATAACTGAATATATGTTAATATATACTTATAAATTAATTACATGATTTGTAACTATATGGCATATACAAAGATTATATATGCAGCATAAATAATTTGCTGCCCTACTATTTTCATATAGGTAACTTGTCACATTCTCACAAATTTGAATCATCAATTTATCTTACCTCTACTTTTCTAATGAGACTGAATGAGAAAATCTATCTCTAATTTTATATACCTCATGAGAAGATAATTTCTCCCATATATACATATTATATATATAT
>NW_022196902.1:9200515-9241924 GCF_008632895.1 Mastomys coucha
TATATATATACATCTTTCTCCAAATGGGTACTCTTTTCAAGGTTGTACATAGATGTTTAATTGTATAATAACAACGAAATGTTGTTCATGTGCATAAGAGCATGTCTCAGTAGAAGTTCTGAATTCTGTAACAGTACATTGCCCACACAAAACCAGCTGACCTCATCTCAGTTTGCCAGGAACCTTTTATAGGGCTGTCCTCATTGCCTTCATCCCTATGTGGATTCCTCTCTATCTTTTGAAAGTAGTTATTACTTGATCCACATGTACCTCAGAAAGACTCTTTATAGCTTGGCTGTTTTGTGTTCCTGGTAAATAACTTTTGATATTGCGACTATTGCTAAGTCCTTGAAAATATTTACTTCTGTGTGTTTTGTGAATTAGCATATGTATACATTTCTGCATGTGAAAAACTAGAAGGGTTTACAAATCATCACAGCATATACTTTTTTATGTGTGTATTGTCAATAATACTGGGAATGTTAGGGGTGATGTTTATTTGCTGTTCTAGAGATCAAATCTAGAGCTTTCACGTACTAGGTAAGTACACTGTCACTGATCTACATTCCCAGCCCCTGTTAATATCTCCGAGGCAATGCTTCCATTTACTCTTCTATTAGATTTACAATATGGTTGTTTTTCTTTTAGAAATAAATGATTATTTGTAAAGATTTTTACCTACTCAGTAAATATTATAAAACCTTTATGCAAAATTTCCATCATCCACTAACAATAGGGACCCAAGTCATAAACTGTGAGTTTTCTTATATCATTCAAATGAAACCAGCCACTTTCTGAGTTTAGTAGAGCAAGCATTACCTTGTTATCACGGCTCCCACAGTGTGCCCTGGGAGCACATCCATTCATCTGGTTGCCTTATAATTCTTCTTATATTAAGAAACTGTTGCTACTGTCAGATCCAGGTTCATATTCCCAGGAAACTGAATCCTCTACATGACTTAGTTTGATGAGAATAATTTTTACTCCTAATGAGAAAAAATGCAAGTATATAACAGTATAATTCACATATCACTGGATTTCCCCAACACTGTATGTAGACTTATTAGCTATAAGAAGTTGCAAATTTATGTCATATTTTTTCAGGCTAATGACATTTGCCCTGCAGCTCTTGAATTGAATTTTTTAATCTAACCTCACAGATGTCATTTGGGCTTCTAACTTAGGGACATGGCAATGAGGGTTATATATAATGTTCCAGAGGAACTTTTTATTGTCTTTCTTTCTTCTGAGTTAATTTTAAGATAACTTTTAACCATAGTATGTTTTATTCTTTATTCTTAGTTTGGGGAAAGAAAATGTTGACTAATATTAGAGATAGTAGATACTAGAGATTCCTAACTCAAACTTAAGACTACAAAGAACACTTGTCATTGGTCCCTCAAAAATCAGCCCTGTGCTCTTTCAATTACATCCTAGTTTGAGCCATAGAAATAACAGTAGTTGCTAATTTTTCAAAGCTACTAAGGTAAAATTAAATGCAGGTGTGTTAGTCATAAAAGCAAGTTACATCTATCCTGGAGTCACACCTACCTGGACACTGGCAATCTGGTCTTACCCAAAGAACATCTATTTCAATATGATAATTCCCAAGCTAAGCTAATAGATTTGGTGTTTTATGTAAAGATTAATAGGACTTTGGCCACACTGTATGAAGTTAAATATACCTGTAGTTAGGATGTGTGGACATGAATTATGGTTCAGGGTTGTATAAGAAGCTATGTTGCTCAGCCCTAGGGCCATTGCACAAGTCCCAAATCATTTGACTGCACATCATCACACATGACAAGGCTGGGGAGAAATGAACAGACTTATCCCCTACCCAGGATCAGGGGTACAAAATTTTACTGCTTGGCCAAAAGCAGTTTAATTCCTATTTGTATTAGAAGACTTTCATATTTTAGAATGGGAAACATAAAGGCTAAGAATCCAATGTGATGAGCAAAGTGCTCATCAAATAACTGAATAACAATGATGGAAAAGCTCAATTATGGTGTTTACTATGTAAGGACAACTTAAATGTCTACTGACTTTAATAAAAAAAAATTAACTGGCTGCATTAGTATTTTTTATGCGCTTGTCAGAGGAGAATATTTAAGGATGTGCTAAGTCCTCACTTAGCCAGTAAATAATAAAGCCATAATTCATACCAACACATTCAGATATATTTAACTGTCATTCAGTGTGACAAATCCCTATTAATCTTTGCCTAATATAAGTAATCCATACCTTAAGCCTATACAGGTTTGATTAAACACGCTAGCAAGTGAAGATGGGTTTCAAAAATCATATGGAAAGGAAAATATTTGACACACTTCTTATTTCAGAAAATTTCTCCACAGAATATAAAATCTTGTTAACTTCCCAGCTAGGAAATTCACATATATATTTATAGGACTAAATATATTTTCATTATTGCTGATATGTATAGCAAAAGCTGTATTTTCTATATTTTCATCTCTAAGTGTTATGGACTTCCAAAGAAGCTCCCACCAACTGGATAATGGGATAGGAATAGACACAAATCTAATATACTTGTCAACTTAATCTGATTTAATACTTTAAACATCTTAGCTATGCCCAATCTATTAGGGAAATGACTCAAATTTTCTTACTTCTGGACTCCCTGTTTTGACTGTTTTCTAAAGTACAGACCAGCAATACAGAAGAGTCTCCCATGACCTCATGATAGAAATTGTTGGAATCCTCTGGTTTTGCTTGTGATGGGCAATCAGTCACTTCCCCATGATATTTGCATTGAGAGCCTCATGGGTCTATTCCCTGGCTGGGTCACAGGCTAGAAGAGGATTTCTGGACTGTGTTGCAACTTTAACATTTTTTCCCCTGTCTTGCACCTGTGTGGCCTTTGGGGAGCTACCTTGAATTCCCAGGCAGCATGCTGATTCTCAACTCAGGGATCAGACCATGCAGAACACTCAGGGAAACAGAAAAATGTGAACCAATCCTGTCTTACTCCTTTAGCATGTCTTCTAAACCCTGGATTTCATACTCATGTGAATTTTGCCTATCACCGACTTCTATAGGCACCAAGTTGAGGTTAAGGAAGGAATTCACAATTCTATGCTCTGGATGGTTTCTCTCACTTAGCCAAACAAGGTGAGGGTTATTGTGGCAAATATCTAATTTTTTTCTCTTCCTTTACTCTCTTACATTCTTCCTTTGCTCCACAATTCTCTAGGTAAACATCCCCATTCCTCAATATCATAACCTTCTACTAATGACAGCAAACTTTACTAACACAGCCTTTTTTTTTTAAGGTTGTAATTTTGCAATCTAATTTTGTAGCTTTGAAAATTCTCGCTTGCTAGGTGCATGATAAATGGATTTTATAGAAACCATTCTTAGCTTTAATCCCCAGCTCCCATTCCTTAAGGAGGCAGAAAATTAATGTTCCAGTTATTTATGGCTCTGTAACAAACCACCCAGACACTTAGTGATTTGAAATAACAATCATCATTTATTTTGCTCACAAATTCACAGTTTGGGCAAGGTTTGTCAGGAAAGGTTCGTCTCTGCTACAGATAGAATGAACTGTGTTCATTTAATTGGATCTGGAAGATGTACTCTTAAGATGGTAGGTCCACTCTCATGGCTGGCAAGCTGGAGTCCCACTAGGGCTGTTGGCCAGTGATATTAGTGCCTTGGTGTCTCTCCAGAAGGCCTCTCCATAATGCTGCTTCTTCATAGTATAAGAGCTGTGTTTCAATTAAAGATGTGAAGGAGAGGAAACCCTGAATGTATCTTAAGCTTCAGTTACTAGTTCAGAATTGACCCAGCGTCATTTTTGCTATGTTGTAAAACTCAAAGTTATTACAAAACCTCTCAGACCCAATGGTGCTTGGGAAAGAAAGCTGGGTTCACAGACCGTCTCTCAAATTGTAAAAGGCAAATAATCTGTGCCCACCTTTAATCACTTATACTTTGCCTAGTAATTTCCAGGTGACTAAGGTCATATTTAAGGCCTTGCAGTTTGTTGTACTTAAAAATGGAGGAGGGGGCAAATCATGAAAATTGTAAAGCTTAGTTTCATTAGTGTTTTTGAGCATTCAGTTGTAAGAAGAATGGGAATCTAGCATGCTTGCCCACCTAACATAGTGGGCTTCTCATAGCTCAGGGCATAGAGTGGCAGTGCCCTAACAGCGCATGGCAAATCATTTCCTCCCAGCTCACTGTGAGTGCGTATCCGCCAGGAAATGTACAGGGAAACACAGGGTTCTCAGAGCGTAAGTTCTAAGTCCCCTTGTAAAACACAGCAGGTCCAGGCACTACTGTGAAATTAACTACAAAGGTCTGGGAAATGAGGTAACCACAGATAAACTGGGTCATTTCCGGACCCTACGTAAGGTGATTCTGACGGGCAAAAGAGACCTAAGGAGAGCACCTAGTCCCAGACAGTCTATGTGGAGCCAGAAGGAAAGTCTGAGACACTGAAGCTCTTCACACATCAGAAATTCACTGAAAGGTTGAGAATATGCAAAGAAAAGGTAGAACAAACTAGAAAAGTCTCTGAATTTTGAATGTATTCAACCACCTGCGCAAGGTCTATCAACAGGTTTTTAACATAGCTAAGCCATTTTAGGTGTCGCAATTAAAACAGAAATCCTCATAGGGAAATCAAAAGCCAGAAATTCTAAAATACAGTGTTCGGAAAAGTGTCTATTTTGAAATTAAAGAAACAGGGGGAAATCAAGTGATAACTTCAATCGATCCAAGTCGAGGTGACATGTGTGTTTTTAAAAAGTCAAGAAGCAATTAGCAAATTACCCCAAATGTATTACACTTGGCAAGCAGAATTTCTAAGGCAACCAGTATAAATATATTCAACAAAGGGCAGGGAAATAACTTTAAGAACTTGAAATAAAATATAATAATCATTCAACAAATAGTACAGTTAAATAAAATAACATATTATTTTTTAAAAAGAGGGACATTTTAGAAATGACACAAAAAACTGATAAAATTGATAGTATGTAAACATTAAATACATTTTGAAATGCAATGGAAATAATGAAGGAAACTTAGCTAAGCTTCAGAAAACCCTAGATCATTGCAAATATACAGTATCACTAATAGAAAGATTCCCGGGAGTTGAGGAGGAAGAGGTGAAAAGGAAGCTACTTGAAGACATTTTGGGTAGAAACATTCCAACTGTGATTGTGTGATATTAATATTTTAACAAGATCAGTGATACTCACGTTAAATAATCACCAAATGGATAACAACTCATTCAATAGACATGGTAGTCAAATTGATGGGAGCCAGAGAAGGACGGAAAGTCTTGAAAGCAGCAGTGTGATGTGACCAACTCAGCACTCACAGGAAACAACGTAATTAGGAGCTAAGAGGTCAACCGAAAGGACCGATGCGAGAAAGGAATAGAAGAAGCCAGAACCTGACTGAAAATAAGTAAGCAGAAAGCACTGTAGCCAACAAAGAGTTCTTCAAAAACAAAGCCAATGAGGACATTTTTACATTTAAACAAATAAATAAATGGTACTGGAAATCCTAAAAATTAATATACTAATTAAAATCAATACTGAAGAACCGAAAAGGCAAAAATGTGGTAATATAAAGGCCTGCATGAAAATGTTTAATTTGTTTATTTTATAATTTCTGTAATAGGTATACTATATTAAGCAATGATGGAAACAGCTAACACTTTTATGCCAAGCATTTGAAAATAAGAGCACAAAAATTTAAAACAAGGTTTATATTTGAGGGAATAATTATATTTAAGAAGAAATTGCTGTATCTTTTAGTAATTAAACCACCTAGCTATATCCTGGCAACTTACAATACATTGTAATTCCTAATAACACTTAAAAGCAATTGAAACAGTTAGAAATTCAACAGGATTATTGACTTCCACATACGTGCTTTGGTACACAAATATAATGTGAAAGTGGTACATTAAAATGTTTCATGACAAAAATAGGTGGAATATGGTCAAAAATACAAGAGACATACAGAAATGAACAACTGGATGGAATAAACCCAAACATATTAGTAGTACAGCAAATATATGTGGATTAAACACTTCAGTTTAAAAATTCAAGGATTGTCAGATTGGATTTTAAAGACATTCATAAGAAATAGAGTTCAATTGGTTTAAATTTCAGTACTTAGATTGAAAGTAAAAGAATTACAGAATACCACTATGCAAACAATACAATTTCAATATTTGCCTACTTAATAGCTTAATGGTAAATGGAAGAACTTTAAAGAAAGTAATTGTCAAAACACAGTCCAAGAACAGAGTTGTATGAAAAGATTTCTTAGCACTTGAAAGAAAACTACAAGAACACAGGACATGAGTCCTGTGACCTCGGTTTCTTCAAAACAGAATTACTCTTGGAATGTGTGTTTATTGCCCATCCAGGTGTAGTAGATAGAAATAAGTTTACTTGAGCTGTGGTTACTCATGTCCCTTTTGTGGAAAAACATGTTTTTGTCACATGTGGCTTAACCATCTTACTCATGCAATTCTGCTTAACCCTAAGAGTATAAATTTCCTGATATTCTGAATAAAGTTGGCATTGTATGAGACATAAGTCTGCCTCAATTTTAGACTCTGCACCCCAAGGTTCACGCCACCAACCAGAGTGGTAAACAACCTTATTAGAAGGAAGAAAACAAATGTTTTTGTTTTTATAATAAAAATTTGGTGTACCAGAAGAATTCAACTATTATAAATTTTTATGGACTTTTCAAAGACCTTTGTAACAATTGCATCAATATGGACAACTTATAAAGACAACTTATCAATTCTTACAGTTGGGAATTTAAATGTCCCATTTTCAATATCTACTATAATGACATGGAAAGCCATTGTGAAAGATGAGATTCCTGTCAATCAATGGGTCTTAATTGATGTTTATGAGACATTTCATTCAAAAAGAGAAGAACATTCTTTTCAAGAGCATTTATGGGACTATCACAAATACTAGGACACAAAACAAATGTTGATACAGTCTAAAAGATTAAAGCTCATTTTAAAATGTGTTTGTAGTAAAGACAGAGTAAAACTATAAATCAACAATGCAAAATATCCTGTACTAGTTCTAATTATTAGGAAATTAAATAGCATGTGGTTCAAATGATTAAAGTTAAATATGCTGAACTCAAAATAAAAGCAAAATACTATAATATACAAAAAGGAATGAGATAAAGGTAAACATCATTTTTTAAAGGAACCATTTCAGATTAATTGATTATACTCTAATAAATATCCCAATAATTCAGGTGACATTAGGGATACTGAGACAGATTCTCTTTTTGGGTGATATTTGTTAGGAGAAAACTTAATGCCATGAAATGATGATATGGCTGATGCTAGGAGATCATGAGGCTAAGTTGTGGCTCCATTCTTAGAGGTTTCAGAGAAATGAAGATGCTCACATGCAATGTGGCTGACTAGTATCCCACACTGCTTTTCCCTATCCCAGGTATCAGGGCAGAAGTCAAATATCAGCCCATTAGTTAATATGCATATCATCTGGAATCCCTGCTTGCTTAGAGTCTAGGGCAACCTCAGATTCTTAAACTCCCTTTGGAGAAATGAGTTATGGAGGGAAGGAGTGAAAGAACAGGAGTGTTAGGAAAGAAAGAGAGAAAAATGAGAATGAATGAGTTACCAAGGCATGAAAGGGGGAAATAGTTGTCTTTCCTATAGAAAATAAAATATAAGGAAATATTTATAACAATATTAATATATTAAACTATATAAAATGAGCAATAATCTAAAGAATAAATATGACTAGTCCCTAGAACTTACTATGGAAAAACACCTATAATAAACTCTTAATAATTTCACAAAGACAAACCCATGCCCACATGGCTTCAACCAGGAATTCTACCAATCACTTAAACAGGAGTTAAATCAACTCTGCTAAAAAACCTACCCCAAAATACAAGAGGCACACTTCTCAAATCTTTCTCCTAGAAAAATCACTTTAAGAGAAAAGATGTGCCGAGCAATGGTGGCGCACGCCTTTAATCCCAGCACTTGAGAGGCAGAGGCAGGTGGATTTCTGAGTTCGAGGCCAGCCTGGTCTACAGAGTGAGTTCCAGGACAGCCAGGGCTACACAGAGAAACCCTGTCTCAAAAGAGAGAGAGAGAGAGAGAGAGAGAGAGAGAGAGAGAGAGAGAGAGAGAGAAAGAGAGAAAGAGAGAAAAGATGTGAGAATAGCAGGTTCATTCATGAACAGATACAGAGTAAAACTAAAAATAAAACATACTAGCAAAGTGAATGCTATATTAATATAGGGGATAATGAGTACATATGAATAGTCAATACTACAAATAATCAATGAAACAAATTAAAACCAACATGAAATATAGCTATATAACTAACAAATGTCTGTGATCCAAACAACTGTCAGTATTAGGTGTTGACAAGGATATAGAGAAAACTGGTGGCCTCATTGTGGTAGAATCTAAAAAAGTACAGCCATGCTGAAAAACAGTTTGGAGGCCCCCGAAAAGCACAATCATCTACACACCATTACAGTCAGCAACTCTGCTCTGAGGTATATATATCCAAGAGAAATGAAAACACATGTCCGCAGAAATGCTTGTTCATTCATGCTCTTAGTGGCACTATTCACAATAGCCCCAAACTGGAAACAGCCCAAATGCCCATCATCTGGTGACTGGATAAATGAAATGTAGTCCATCCATACAATACATGCCATTCAGCAATGAAAATACATGAGCTTCTAGTGCCTGTACAATATGAATGAGCCAGTAATGCTAATTGAAATATCCAGATGCAAAAGACTATATATTGCACCATTTAATTTGGATTAAAAAAATCTCTTCTAATAAATTTTTAAGTCCTGAGGTCACCTGGAGTTGGAGGGCAGAGAACATCCTATGAACTAGCACCAAAACACTTTGTGAGATACAGAAAATTTACTAAAACTGGATTGTGTAGATGATTTCATAGCTCCATAATTTACTAAATATGATTGAATTACACAGTTATAATGTATGGATGTTGTGCCATATAAACTACATTTCAATAATGTTGTCTTTTATAAAAACAAGTCAATGCAATATTTCCAATTTAATATTCTGAATGTCTGTTTTTATTAATTTATTTATTCAATTTCTGTCCCAATAACCCTCCTAGTCTTAGTTCCCCTTCCCCACAGCCCCTGTCCTCATCCTCATCCCCACCCCTTTCTCCTATAGGAAGGTATAGGTCCGCCCTGAGTAATGCCTCACCCTGGCACAGCAAGTCTCTGCATGACTAGGTGCATCGTCCCCACACTGAAGCCAGACAAGGCAGCCCATTCTGGGGAACAGGATCCACACATGCAACAGATTGAAAGACAACCCCAGCTCCAGTTGTTGGGCCATCAATATGAAAACCAAGCTATGCATCAGATATATATGTACTAGGGGCCCAGGTACTTGATGCTGTTGGTCTTTCTGTGAAATTCTTATCCTCTTTGGATCTCTCAATCCTTCTCCCTTCTCTTTCACAAGACTTCCTGAGCTCGTCTAAGGTTTAGCTGTGGATCTGTACATCTATTTCCATCTGCTGCGAGGTAAAGCATCTCAGAGGACAGATACATTAGCATAACAGAATATAGTTGATTGTATCAGGTTCTTACCCATGGAATGGCTCTCAATTTGGGCTAGTCATTAGTTGGACATTTCCCTCTGTCTCTGCTCCATCTTTCTCCATGCACATTTTGTAGGCGGGACACATTTTCGGTCAAAGGTTTTGTGGGTGGGTTGCTGTCTTTATCCTTCCACAGAGACTCCTATCAGGTTACAAGAGGTGACCACTTCTTGCTCCATATTCTCCACTGCTAGGAGCTCAGGTAGAGTAACCCCTATAGATGTTCTGGGGCCTCCCACCATCCTCTCTCAGTTCTCTGTCACATCCTAGAGACATCCGCTGCACCCACTGTTCATGGCCAATTTCTGTTCTCTCTCCCCTGCTCTCTCTACGCATGATCTTCTTTGTCCCATTCCCCTCCTCATCCCTTCTCCCTCCCAGTTCCCCAGTTCCCTCCGTCCATCCACTAAGATATCTATTTTATTTCCCCTTCTGAGAAAGGTTCAAGCATCCTCCCTCTGGCCTTCCTTTGTCTGTGGATTGTAGCATGGTTAACCTGTGCTTTATGGCTAATATCCACTTTTAAGTGATTACATACCATTCATGTCCTTTAGGGTCTGGGTTACCTCACTGGAGATGATATTTTCTCATTCCATCCATTTGCCTGCAAATTTCATGATGTCTTTGTTTTTAAATGGCTGAGTGATATTTTATTGTGTGAATGAACCACATTTTCTTTATCCATTCTTCAGTTGAGGGACATCTGGGTTTTTCCAGTTTCTGGCTATCACAAATAAAGCTGCTATGAACATAGTTGAGTAAGTGTCCTTGTGGGATGGTGGAGCATCTTTTGGGTATATGCCCAGGAGTTTGAACTGCTCATTTTCTATGAGGCTACATTCTTTTTCCTCTGCCAGTGCAGCCTTGTCCTGGAATTCACTATAATTTATCCATATACAAATAATATTATTGTTGACTGACTTACTGCTTTCTCATTTGATTATTTGCCTGTAGATACACACACACACACAAAATTAGGTCACATGATTGACAATGACAGCTCAGGAGAGCTAGCCTTTCATTACCATTACAGTTTGTTAGTTACATTCTATTGTGAAGTAAAACTGTTAGAGTTTTCTCATAAACATTTACTAATAATATGTATCTAGATTTTTGTTTCAGACTACACTTTCTAAGCAAATTTCCCTTTTAGTCTTGGCTGCCATAAAACCAACACAATTTCCTGACCTATATTCTATGGCAAAGCATACAACTAAACCACACCCTACTGAGTTCCACTATGGCAATGCATCCCTGCAGTCTCTATCCTATTTTTACTATATTTTAACAGTGTAAAATAACTTTGTATAACCTTATGTCTGTCGTCCCAAGCTTTACTCAAAGTATGAAATAAATATTCCCATTCTTCTTAACCCTTAAAATTGCAACTCAGAATATGTGAAAGAGTGGCCCATTCTGGTCTATCTATAAACAATCCTACTTCTAAACATTAACCTCCAAAGTATTCTGATTCCCTAGTCTGATGCATTAAATTTTCTTCCCAGAACTTACTGTCTCTGAAGGCTGCTAGTATAATATATTTGTGTCATTTGTTTGGCTGAATCTTTTCTCCTGTGGAAGAGTATGTCCCTCAAGCTAATGAAAACAGAAGCCAATAGTAGAGGGAAAGTATATTACTTAAAGAGCAAGTGATTAATACCCAACTACATCTCTATTCTGCATGCTGCTCTATAACATCACATATATTTTATTTACTTTTAAAATATATTAACACATTTCAACTTACACCTGCCTCTTTAGATTCTGATAATGAAAATTTAATGAAATCTTGAGAAAACTCCCATAATGCCTAGTGGTTTCTCAAAATAAAACATTTCCTGGTTGTTTCTGTTGACAATATTTGAAAGTCATTATATTTTGACTTCCAAATAGAATAAAATTCAAACAACTCTAATCGTTCCCCCTGTCTTTCTCTCTCACTGTCTATCTTTTTGTCTGTCTCTCTTCTTCTTCTTCCTCCTCTTCTTCCTCCTCTCCTTCTTCTTCTTCTTCTTCTTCTTCTTCTTCTTCTTCTTCTTCTTCTTCTTCTTCTTCTTCTTCTTCTTCTTCTTCTCCTTCTTCTTTTCTCCTTCTTCTTCTTCTTCTTCTTCTTCTTCTTCTTCTTCTTCTTCTTCTTCTTCTTCTTCTCCTTCTCCTTCTCCTTCTCCTTCTCCTTCTCCTTCTCCTCCTTCTCCTTCTCCTTCTCCTTCTCCTTCTCCTTCTCCTTCTCCTTCTCCTTCTCCTTCTCCTTCTTCTTCTTCTTCTTCTTCTTCTTCTTCTTCTTCTTCTTCCTTTTGCTTCTTCTCCTCCTCCTCCTCCCTCTCTTCCTCCTCCCTCTCTTCCTCCTCCCCCTCTTCCTGCTTCTCCTCTTCCTCCTCCTCCTCCTCCTCTTCCTCCTCCTCTCTTCTCCTCCTTCTTTCCTTCTTCTTTCTCTTCTTTTTGTTCTTCTTGTGCTTGTTCTTATTGGTGTTGTTCCACCTTCTCCTCTTCCTTCTCCTCCTCCTTTAGTACTGTGGAGATCATAACATAAGGCTCTTAAATATGTAAATTTCATGAAGTAATGTTATAAATACCCAATGTATTCAGAGATAGGAAGACAGAAACTAGACTCCCAAGGCTGAAAAGAAGAACATCTTCATTAGCATTAATTGCTAATGACACAGTCTAGGAGTATTTCACCTGAGAAGAATATCTTGAGGGATTGCCCAGACCAAATTGTCCTCTGACATGTCTTTGGGGAATTGTCTTGATCGGCATTTGACAAAGAGGTAGGGAGTGACTAACTCACTCTGAGTATTGGATATATCTAGGAAAGTAGTCTTGAGCTGCATAAAAATTAGTTAAGAATGAGCAAGTGAGCAAGACAATAGGTAGTATTCCTCCATGATATCTGCTTTGAGTTCTCACATGAGTACCTGCCTGATTTACCTTAATGATAAACTACATGGAAGTAAAAGCAAATGAGCCCTTTCTTCCCCTATGTTGTATTTAGTCTTGGTATGTGTCACTGTAGCAGAAAATAATGAAAAAGAAAAAAACTAGAATAGAGTGAAATATTTTGATGGAAAGTACTACATCTGCTTGTGGAGTATTATGGCATTGACAGAAATAGACTCACAGGTAGAGACAGACAGGCATATTTTTATTTTAGCTTTGCTACAAAAAAAGAAGATGAAAAAAAAGATAACCAAGAGAAAGATAGCCAAGTACTTTGTTACCCTTTCCTCCTATATGAATGTTTTATAATTTAGATGAATTTAGTTACCAAAGAAACAAAGAAGTTAAACACAGATAAAGGAAGTCAGAGTATGGCTTCTTATAAAATAAAGGTATCCAAAACTTCTGTTAGTTTCACTGTGTCTGTGTCTAGTTTGTGTTTCCCTGATATGTTCATTGATGAGAGTTGGGTGAAGTCCCCCCATAATTATTGTGTGAGGTGCAATGTGTGCTTTTAGCTTTAGTAAAGCCTCCTTTATGAATGTGGGTACCCTTGAATTTGGAGTCTAGATGTTCAGAATTGAGAGTTCTTCTTGGTAGATTTTTTGTTTGATAACTATGAGATGTCTTTCCTTATCTTTTTTGATGATTTTGGCTGAAAGTCAACTTTATCAGATATTAGAATGGCTACTCCCACTTGTTTCTTTGGACCATTTGCTTGGAAAATTGTTTTCCAGCCCTTTACTCTGAGGTAGTGCCTATATTTGACACTGAGGTGTGTTTCCTGAATGCAGCAAAATGCCTGGTCCTGTTTACAAATCCAGTTCATTTGTCTATGCCTTTTTAGTGGGGAATTGAGTCTATTGATGTTAAGAGATATTAAGGAATAGTGATTGTTGCTCACAGTTATTTTTGATACTATTTTTATGTTTGTGTGGCTATCTTCTTTTGGGTTTATTTAAAGAAGATTACTTTCTTGCATTCTGTAGGGTATAGTTTCCCTCCTTGTGTTGATGTTTTCCATCTCTTATCCTTTGTAGGGCTGGATTTGTGGGAAGATATTGTATAAATTTGGTTTTGTCATGGGAATATCTTGGAATCTCCATCTACGGTAATGTGACTTGTGCTAGGTACAGTAGCCTGGGCTGGCATTTGTGTTCTTATAGGGTCTGTATGACATCTTCACAGGATCTTCTAGCTTTCATAGTCTCTAGCGAGAAGTCTGGTATAATTCTGATAGGTCTGCCTTTATATGTTACTTGACCCTTTTGAAATTCTTAGACAAATGGATGGAACTAGAAAATATCATCCTGAGTGAGGTAGCCCAATCACAAAAGAACACACATGGTATACACTCACTGATAAGCGGATATTAGCCCAGAAGCTCAGAATACCCAAGATACATTTCACTGACCAAATGAAGCTCAAGAAGAAGGAAGACCAAAGTATGGATACTATGGTCCTTCTTAGAAAGAAGAACAAATTACCCATGGGAGGAGATACAAAGACAAAGTGTGGAGCAGAGACTGAAGAAAAGACTATCCAGAGACTGCCCCACCTGGGGATCTATCACATATACAGTCACCAAACACAGACACTTCTGTGGATGACAGGTGCTTGCTGACAGAGCCTGTTATACATGTCTCCTGAGAGGCTCTGCCAGTGTCTGACATATTCAGAGGTGGATGCTGTCAGCCAACCATTAGAGTGAGCACAAGGACCCCAGTGGAGGAGCTAGAGAAAGGACCGAAGGAGTTGAAGGAGCTTCCAGCCCCATAGGAGGAACAACAATATGAGCCAAACAGTACACTCAGAGCTCCCAGGGACTAAACCACTAACCAAAGAGTACACATAGAGGGACCCATGGCTCCAGCGCATATGTAGTAAAGGATGGCCTTGTTGGACATCAATGAGAGAAGAGGCCCTTGGTTCTGAGAAGGCTTGATGCCCCAGTGTAGGGGAATCCCAAGACAGGAAAGCAGGAGTGGATGGGTTGGTGAGCAGGAGGAGGGAGGTGGAATAGGGGGTTTTCAGAGAAGAAATATCTAATAAGAAATGATAAAAGGCAAAACAAAAACAAACAAAAATAAACAAAAAATAAAATAAAGGTATGAAGAGATATGGATTGGTGCAATATCCAATGGAGGTCCTGTCATGTGGCAGGAAGTATGACAGTGACTGGGTTCTACCATTATTCTCTCTAGAGAGCACATTGTAAAGGTGAGACCTGGTGGCAACATTGAAGAAGAAATGGAAGTAATATGTCAGCTGAGGCAAGGACACAACTTCTAACTCATTTCAGCTTAATTTTCTCATTAGGTAGGAGAATGGAAAATAATGTGTGTAAAGAATCTAACACATACTAGGCGATAAATGAATCATGTATGGGCACAGGCTCTCTGTAGATATGTTATAGTTATAGCTTGGTCTTCAAGTGGGACTCTTAACAGTTGAAGCAGGGGCTGTCTTTGACTCCATTGCCTGACTTTGGGACCCCTTTCTCCTACTGAGCTGCCTTGTCTAGCCTCAGTAGGAGAAGATGCACCTAGTCTTACTGCAATTCTATATGCCAAAGCCTGTTGATATCCTTGGGAGGTCTCCAGTGTTTTTGAATAGAAATGGGAGAGAAGTGGATGGGGGAGGGAAGGTGAGGGAGAAAAGACTGGGAGGAGAAAAGGAAACTGAGGGTAAGTACATAAATTAATTAACAAAAAGCCCACATA
The DNA here is from genome assembly GCF_008632895.1 of Mastomys coucha. Taxonomy (NCBI): domain Eukaryota; kingdom Metazoa; phylum Chordata; class Mammalia; order Rodentia; family Muridae; genus Mastomys; species Mastomys coucha. Next base: position 9,215,847 of record NW_022196902.1, read on the forward strand.
TCTAGTTATATCATTGTGCTAAAGAAAACTTTCTTACAATGCCAGTTGAAATAAACAATGGTGACTTCAAGATTGAAATAAACAATGAGGTGTCATAAGCCACATGTAGATACAACCAAATGTTCTTACGCTAAGAAGTCTTGGAAGGTGCATGAGACTGCCCAAAATTATGGTGCATGAATTATTTTCTTGCTACTGCGAGAGAATACCTAATAAAGAGCAACTTAGGGGTGACTTATTTGGTCTTAGCCTTGTATTGTAGCCCATCATGGCAGGGTAAAAAGACATGAGGGCAGATGTAGAGGACAGCTGCTCTCATTATATCTGTAGTCAGGAGGCAGAGACAGATGAATGCTGGTTCTCTGCTTGACTTCTTCTTTAGCCATGGAAGCAATGACATAGATGGTACCATCCACATTCAGGTTCTTTCTTCTTTCTTTGATTAAACCTTTCTGGAAACACCCTCAGTGACACACCCAGAAGTGTGTTTTCAGGGTGATTCTGTATCCAGTCAGGTTGACAATTAAGATTAATCATCACAATTGGATACACCTTCAACTGTGTGAGAAAAACCCCTACCAAGCTATATGAGAAATTCCTAAATGATTACATACATTCCCACTATGTTAGAAATGGAATTATTTATTGTTGTAATTATCACAAATATTATCATTATCTCTATTTTGTGAATCCCATGAGAGGCCAATTCATTCCTAAGGTGACATAGCAGTATAAGTTTCATGTCTGCACAACTCTACGTGGAAAATTCCAGAGCTCTTTAAACTAGTTCATGTCCAAGCTGAACTCACAGAATCCCCCCACCCCCATGGCAGTTGCTGTCCTATCTTGTCTAGCTGGCTTGCTATGTACACTGTTTCTCAAGATGAAAATATCAGCTAGTTCTAGTTCTCATTCTCTTTCTCTCCCTCTCCCTCTCTTTCTCTCTGCACCTCTCTTTCTTCCTCCTCCTCCCTCTCTCTCCACTATACTTGACTATTATATCTGCTAGGCATCTTCTACATTCCTTTTTTTTAATGCCTGTTAGTTGTTAATCCATTAAGAACTGAATAAAGAAAATACCAATGGTCTTTCCACTGTCAACATCTAAAGGAAACATTCAGGTTAGTGATTCTTGTTGCATACAGTACATATTTAAAACTGAAAACCTTGAGAAATAGTAAGAAACAACTCATGATAGGAGAAAGCCTAAGATAATCAAATAGCAAGAAAGAAACTTTATATTTGAGGGAAATTTTAAGATAACCACAACTATATTTTTATGAGCAATTAATAATGTTAACTCTTCTATCGTGGTACCTTGACTTTATACTTATATTCAAATGAGTCATTAATATATTCTACTCTAAAAATGTTCTCTGTGTTCCACTTTGTATTTTTTAACATATTGTTTTATTTTTCTGAATCTACATAGATGGTTGAAGTAGGGTATATACATTATAAACATCCACTATAAATGGCAACTAAAGAGTTTAATTAAAATGAAATTGATATTTAAAAGTCTTTGTTATACCTCTAGCATGTCATTTAGCAAAGTGCTGAGTAGAAAGTACACAAATTTAAGACAACTCTAGTAGATAAACTTGCAAATGAATATTAAAAGTCTAAAAAACATCAAATTGTTTTATATTCAAAAATGTCAGGAATAAAATATGATAATTATGAAAGATTCTACTTTCTATTTGCAGTTAAAGGTATCATTACTAAAAAACAGTGGAATGATTTCTCCACCTTCTGACCAATTTCAGGAGTTTGGAGAGAAGACAGAACAGATGCTATGGGCTCTCTGCCCATGATCACCAGCCCTTGACACTCCAGTACGCACTGGGCAAACCACGAAATTCTACCACCTGCATTTCTTTGTATAGAGGTTCTCTTTAACCAACAAAACCAACTTTGCTCACTTGTACAGCATGCTGGATATGTTTGATATTATCTTTCCCCCAGGAAATAGCCTTTCAGCTTATTTACAAAAGGAATGATATAGAAATACTTAGCAACCTTATCCCTTGTGTAGAATGCTAGAAAGATATCAAGACAGACTGTCTTCCAGGGAATCCCTAGCAGTATTAAGCTAGAATTGGATGCATAGTAGGTGTTTGGTTAATGTACACTTTGTAGATTCTTTTATCATTATTGTCTCTTCACAATTATCATACTGATTTCTCTTCCCACTTCATTTGTATGTGAATCTGCTTCAAGGTCTATTACCACCGAAACCAGGAAAGTAAAAAGGAGACAGCAATGGTAATGGAGGTGCTCTTAAGAAGACAATAGCAAGACATAAGTACTGTGCCGAAGGAAATAGGAAGAGGGGCTTAACTAGTAAGGAATAAAGGATGCTAAAAAGAGAGGGAAAGGGGAGGGAGAGAGGGGGGAAGGGAACAAGGAGTTACCTAACAACTAACAAACTAAAACTAATAAATTTGAAAAAGCCAGGTAATGTGTATATAAATGTATGTAAAGGTATGCCAGTTGGATTGATAATGCTCCCCCATGAACCACAGACTGTCTAACAAAGAACAAGTACCAAGCATGAGAAACCAAACAACCTTCAATTTGTCTGTCAGAGGGTCCAATAGATCCCTAAAGCAGAGGCTACTGCAATTGCCTTTGGTTACCTTTAAAAATTTGAACTTAGTCTTGATTTGGAGTGAGTGAGCCATCTATGATCTTAGAAGCCTGTTATGGGAGAAAAGCAAGACCTATTCTGCTATGACTCCAATTAACCACAACAATGACTAATATGACACATCTCCAAATGTGCAATAGTGGCACTTAGATCTTAGGTGTAAACAACAGTCATCTAATTGAACTCAAAACCCTTTCAACAGGATAGAATACATATGTGGAGGAATAGATGGAGTTAAATTATGTAAACATAATAGTTATACATGAAATTCTTAAAAATGAAGAATTTATCAAAAAACAAAATTTTGTGAAGAGATGTTTCTGAGACATACCAAAACAAAACTATCATGTTATCTTAGCATACAAGGAACTGATTGAAAAATTAGAACCCATGAAAACTCCAGGTTAAATAAAACTTCCAGTACAATTGTTAAATATTTATATCTTCAGGGGCTCTGCAAACAATATGATTTCTTTACAAAAATAGCATTATTTCAAAATTAGACAAGCAAAAATTCTATGTGTTGTTAGTTTATAAAAACAAAGCACACACAGGAAGCAAGGAAAGAAAAAATAATAGCTCCACTTTTCCAGGCCAATGTAAAATTATTGAATAAAGGGATCATTATACATCTGGGAGCATGGTGCATTTCCTGCATCACACTCATCTGGAGACAAGGACACTGATCACTATATTTTTGAGCTTGAATCCCAAAAGCTGACTACATGAGTACATATTCTAGTTTTTCCTGTGAGTCAGTCTGCTCCTCTATAAAATGAAGGTACCTACCCCCCTAAACTTTTTTAATGTTCACAATTTAATATACTCAAATCATTTATACCTATATCTAGCATATCAGAAACATTGCTCATTATAATTTTGATCTATTGTCATAGCTGCTTAACTCACAGGGAAAGGAATGGGACACAGAACTAAAACTGCAGTCAGAAGCAAACAGCAAAACAGGTAAGATCTTGTATCCCTTATTAAGGACCTTGCTACCAGTCTTCAAATTAAAGAACAGTAAATCATATGATAGACAGACAAATCTACCGAGTGAGTGTGTGTGTGTGTGTTTGTGTGTGTGTGTGCGCGCGCGCGTGCGCGCGTGTGTGTGTGTCTGAATTCACCTGCAATTAATAGTTTCTGGACCTTAGTCAAAATTATTTACTTTATGCCCATTTCCAGAAAATATTTGTCATCTCTAGCTATAGGTAAAAGGGAAGGGCAAACAGAGTGAAGATGTGTGGAGTAAAGCCACCACAGAAGTTAGAAGGCTATTCAATGCATGAAGATTAGAGTTGAAGCTGACACAGCCAGACTGCAGAATTCTCCAAAGAAGGTTTCATGCACAGATACACAAACACATTAGTAAATCATACAGAAAGGGTAGAATGAAGACCTCAAACACATAGGCTCTCTTAACTATTTAACCTGCAACATGATCTTATTTTGCAGTGTTTACACATTTTCAGTAGACATGGTGATTTTAAATACATAATAAAACTTGAATATCTAGTTTCAAAAGAAAGAGAAGCACAGAAGAGCCAATAGAGGTATGATTGTACTCTGAATGGTGCCAAGATACCTCTCTCCACGGGTGCTGCTGCACTAGCCAGAGGCTCTTGCTTTCTTGTCTATCACGTGTCCTAGTCCTACCAAGCCTGTAACTATTAGCTAAGCTCCATGCACTGTGATAAACACCTCACCCTTGGTGGGCAGAGGGCTCTAAGACCATGGAAAAAGTGGCTACTTTTGCTCAAAATACTTAAATTTAGAACAAGAAAAATGGCTGAGGTGGTCAATCTGGATGGTCAACTTGGTGGGATCTTGGCAATACAGCTCTAGGCATGTCTGTGAGTGGTTTGTAGATCAGAATTAACTGAGATGGAAATGCCCACATCTTGGTGGTACCATCTCATCCCATAATCTAGAATGAATAATAAGAAAAGAGGGTACTGAGCACCAGCATCTCTCTACTTCCAACTGCATATACATACAATATGTCCAGGCACCTCAAATTCTTTTTAGTTTATTTTAAACTCTAGATTTTATTCCACTCCTGGCCCACTCCCCTACCATATCCAATACCTTATACCACCTCCCCGCTCACCTGTCTTCACGAGGATGCCCCCACCATGCACCCCCACCCCACCAGACCTCTAAACTCCCTGGGGCTACCAGTCTCTTGAGGGTTAGGTGCATCTTCTCTGACTGAACCCAGACCAGGCAATCCTCTACTGTATATGTTTTGGGGGCCTCATATCAGCTGGTGTATGCTGCTTGGTTGGCGGTCCAGTGTCTGAGAGATCTGGTTGGGTGTCCAGGTTAATTGAGACTGTTGGTCCTTCTACAGGATCACCATCCTCCTCAGCTTCTTTCAGCTTTCCCCTAATTCAACCACAGGGGTCAGTAGCTTCTGTCTATTGATTGGGTGGGAATATCTATCTGCCTTTGACTCTTTCAGCTGCGTGTTGGGTCTTTCAGAGGGCAGTCATGATAGGTCCCTTTTTATGAGTGCTCCATAGCCTCCATAATATTGTCAGGTCTTAGGACCTCCCTTTGAACTGGATCCTACTTTGGGCCTGTCCCTAGACCTTCTTTTCCTCAGGCTCCTCTCCATTTCCATCCCTGCAGTTCTTTCAGACTGTAACAATTATGGGTCAGAATTTTAATTGTGGGATGGCAACCCCATCCCTCACTTGATGCCCTGTCTTTCTGCTGGAGGTGGGCTCTACAAGTTCCCTCTCCCCAATGTAGGGCATTTTATCTAAGGTCCCTGTCTTTAAGTTTCAAGAGTCTCTCACCTCCCAGGTCTCTGGTAAGTTCTGGAGGGTCCCCCCAACCTCTTACCTAGAAAAGTTGCATGTTTCCATTCTTTCTGCTGGCCCTCAGGCATTTCAGTCCTTTTTCCCCACCCAATAACCAATCATGTTCTCCTCTCTGCCCCCCCCTTTCCTTCCCATGTCCCTCCCTCCCCCCTTGTGGTTGCTTTTTCCTCCCTCTCAAGTGGGACTGAGGCATCCTCACTTGGGCCCTTCAGCTCAAGATCACTTTCTGAGTTCCACGGGATGTATCTTAGGTATTCATCCTCACTTGGGCCCGTCAGCTCAAGATCACTTTTTGAGTTCCGTGGGTTGTATCTTGGGTATTCAGCACTTTTTTTTCACCTCAAATTCTTGCTGCTATGAGTTGCTTTCTATTCTGGACAGAACTCTCAAACTATGAGCCCAAATCAAACCTTTATTTATTAATTTGCTTTGGCCAGGTGTCTTGTCATAGCAATTTGTACAGTTACTTATAGGGTTACCTTGTCCTGGGAAAATAGAGCATCAGGCACTGGTGATAAGAGAGTCACACTAACGAATTGTAAGATCAATTCATTTATGAAACAGAAGTTACATAGCAAAGAAGAACATGCTCAAGAGTAGTGGTATGGAACAGATTGTCGAATAAAAGGAATTTCTAGGCAGCCATATTGCTTTTGGTTCATTCATGAGGCTGGCTTGAGTGAGAAGCACAGGAAGGTTTTGATTCTACTTCTTTGCGAAATGTCTGTGTCATTACAACCAGTGTAGGGAGGTGAGGGCAGGTATGTTTTTGCTTCGTCTTTCACATATGCTGCTTATTAATCTGCACACATTAATTAGAACTGCCTTAAGGCTCGTGGTCATGGTAGGGTCTAGGGAATCCACAGTGCAACGTGCTACAAGGGTTGGATAAAGAGTGTGTGTGGTTATTCCCAAGTCTAAGGTCAGGCATTTCTATGACTTAAAATGAAAAAGGAAGGTGCCATCTAAAATTGTAACTGGTTTAAAGAAAAATATTAGTCACACTATTCTTCACTTCCCCTCTACTTCTTAAAGAACTGATGTTTCTTGTTCACAGTGGTCACCTTGATATTTTGAATATGGAAGAGCATAAATTCAAAAGAGGCAGGTTTTCCCAGCACAGTAAGTACATGCAGCCTGCCCTTTCATATCTCTTCCATAAGTTTTTCTATGAACATTTCCATGACTTTTTCTTTCTCTAAGGAATCACTTCATTCTTTTTGAGGACAAGAAAGTAGGGAATATAATAAAGGGGAAACACTATCCAATCGCATAGCCTTTTCAGCTACCAAGTGCTAACTTTTCAATGACAAAAAGTCTGCTCTTCTATAGTGAAGCCTTTCCCTCCTATTCTATAGTATCCATCCCAGAGACTATGAAGGCAGATTTTTGCCGAAGAACTATTGGGAAGACCCATGAGAGGATGCCATTCCTCAATTCATGTCTCAGACACAGTACTAGAGGAATTATCCTTGAAAAGGAAAAGTCTAATTATCCAAATAACCTAACAGGCAAAAATACCCACTTAGGATTGAGTCAAAAAGACATTTTAATGCTTGCATTCTTGGCTTAATGTGATTCAGGATAAAATATCGTATCTAAAGCTGTACTAGGTATAGATGTAGCTACCTAGGGTGATAGGTCTGGAAAATAAATTCACTCATATTCCTTCTCCGGGGAATTATCAGTGAAGCAGGTACTGGAGAAGAACAGATGCTGTCCAGGGAAATGGTCATGAGTAAATCAGAAATGTATAAATCATTAGGAACCCTTATTTAATTAAAAAATAAATTTTAGAATTTTTTTTTATTTAGTGATAATTCCCTTTTACACTAAGTCCTTGTATGGCTTATGTGTTGGAAGAAGAGCCTACTTGGATAAGTTAATGCCTGTTTCTCTCAAGTGATTTTTAAAGCTGATTTCCCACAGTTTCAGGACAGGAAGAAGGAAAAGATGAGACAGGAAATACAAGTCCCGAATGACTTCCCTTCTGAGCCACAAATACACTGAGAGAAAAGGCACAGATACTGATCCAAAGTTAAGGCACCATTGCCCAGCATTTTTGCTGATAAAAACTATAAAAGCTGTGGGTTATAGTTAATCTTTTTGAGGCCGAACCTCCCAAGAACTATAGGTTTTATTTTCTTGGCTTGATCTGACTTTTAAGAAGCTTTGAAATAATCCTTTTTCTCAGGGCCCTGAAAACATGCTCCGCACTTAAAGAGTTGATTCAATGATTTTCTTTAAAATTATATAGAAAGGACTGGGTGTGGTGGTGCTTGTCTTTAGTTCCAGCCCTCTCTGAGGTTGAGGTCATACTCCTCGTATGGAGACACTATCTCAGATAAATAGATAAATAAATAAATAATAAATAAATAAATAAATATTAAAATAGAAAGTTCTACAAAATTACAGGGAGAACTCTTCTTAATTGTTTCAAATTTGCTTCCTTTGTCATGTAAGTCAAATTCCATCTTGTCCTATGTGCTATGCACATTATCATCTTCATAGATATGAGAATTTTAAGGGATCAAATTAACCACTTATCTTCTCTACTAGATAAAGAGGTCAAGATTCAATGGTCTGTCAGTCTGTTGAAAGCAATTTGTTCCTATTAATAGTTCCAAGTTTGCAAATGATTTAGCTATGTTTTTAAGTTAGAAAAGTCAAGGTTACCCAGAGATAACACTCTCAACTGAATTGTGACATCCTTCTATGGGTGGGAAGGAGCTTGGGGGCTCTGCAATTAGCTTGCTGGTGAATGACTGTCACCCACTGTTTGCTTTCAGGAGCAAACCAACTGACACCTCCTCATCAGGCTGAAGACAAACAGCAGCATAGACCAGGGCCATACAAATAATGTGCCCTCTAGAAGATAAAACCAAGACAAGATAGACATGCAGGCCTATTCTGGAGTATGAGATGATATGTGTGTGGGTAGTTCACTGAAAGAAATTCTTAGTGTGTCTTTAATGAAATGAGCAAAGGCGAGGGCATCAGGCCTGAGTGCGGAAAGTACTTTGATGGCTCTGTGTCACCTGCCCTGGAAGGCGTGCTAGGGAAGTATTCTGCCAAGTTTCAAATGGTTTCAACATTTGGATTGTTGTTGCTGTTTTCCCCTTTCAAAAATTCAGGCCCTCAGAAATGTTCATGTTTACTATATTCCTCGGCATTCAGAAACAATCTTCTTACTTCTGTAAAATATTGAATCCATGTTCTGTTGCAAGTCACTAAGCTTATTGTAAGAGGCTGTTTAAGAGTCTGCAGGCTAGGGCTACAGGTCAGGGGTAGAACACCTGCTTAGCATGTATGAGACCAGGGGTTCGATCTCAGTATGCCCTCCCCATCTCCAAATAAAAGGAGCTTCTCCAGAAACCTCTTCTACTAAATTAATTAGTGTGAGTTTGTTCCAGAAAGGTTAATACACTTACTGTGTGCTCAGAGAGTCATTTTGATGAGCCTAGAGGATTAGGGGACAGACTATGGATTTTAATGAAGCCATCAACTAAAATTGTATTTTATGAAGTCTTAGTGAGGATCAAGCAACTGACCTCAAAGCAAAAATAAAAACCCCTCTCTTCTTGAGCAGATCTTCGCTTGCCAGCATGTCCTTCTAGCCAGGCCCCAGTGCACAGAACGAGGAGCATTCACACTGGAGCACTGGTAGAACTAATTGATTTTATTTATAAATAGTTTGCCTATTCACACCTCATATAGAAACAATCATAGACACACTCCAAAACTAACGTTTGGCCAAATATCTGGGCACTCTGTCCCAGTCAACTTGGCACATAAATGTAACCATTCCAGAAAGAGTTTTGTCTATTTTTTTTCCAAGCAAGACGATTATAGCACTAATTGCTTTGATGTTTACTGTGTTGCCAATCTCAAAGCTCGTCAGAATAGAGGATTTAACAGCTTACCCACTTCCAACTCAAAGTCTCTGCTTCAAAATGAGCAGTGAGTAGAATGCTCTGCTCTCCCTTGCCTCTGCAGATAAAAACAATAGCCCCCTGTTTCGGAGTAATCAATAGCACACAATACTGCCTCTCTGGACAGCACCTAATAAAGATGGCCTATAAAAGACACAAATGCATCTTGGGAGCTGGACCTCTAACTCCATATCACATCTTTGAGTCATCAAGCGCAGCAGGGCATCCATACCTGAAGGAGGAGCATTGTAGCCTTATGTGAGACCTGTGGGTGGGCCTTGCAATTGTTTTGGCATTACTGAATGGGATCTTTTTCCTCGAAGAAAAAGGCAAGAGAAAGAAGGAACTGTTTGCTTTTTTATGAAGCAGAATTCCTGTCTAATTCTCTGAGCCTTTGCCTATAACTGTGGCACCATGTGTTTTCAATTAGACTGTATGCATGTGTTCCCTATAAAATTAGCCATCATGACCCATTGTTCCACAGCCCTTCCTTTCATCACATTTTAGAGGCCTGTGTTCCATATTAGCAAACAGCCCTTAGGGAAAATTATGCATTTTCCACACACCAGCTTTGTTACATATTTGATAGCACTTATTGTATATTTAAGGATATAGGTCAGTATATAAAAATTTTTTGAATAATAAAACAAGTGGCCAATTATTTCCTCGTGACAAACAAACCAGGAAGTCAAAAAGGAATCTATCTAGCATCAAAATCAAAACAGAATTAACAGCTGGACTTTTAACCCATGTGTATAAGAATCTATATAACTCCATCAATATGTTAACTAGGGTGAGGGCACATTGCCAAACTTAGAACCCACTCAGATTCCTTGGAGTCTGTATTTAAATCAAATTCAAAAACTTTCCAGGCCTAACGTCCTTTTTGGTGCTATAAAATGTAACTTCCTGGTTGAAAACCCCAAAAGTTTTTGGACATCAACTTACTCACACAAAATATGATAAGTGTGAATGAATCAGTAACATATGGATTGCATTTTCTTTCTTAAAGCCGGATTTAAAAAAAAAAAAAAAAAAAAAAAAAAACTTCTTAAATAGAGAATTCATGGTAAAAACACGCATTGGGTTTAGCCAACACTAAATCATTTGCAAAATATTTGCAAGGATTTTTACTCTTAGTGGTTATGTAGCAAAATTTCTAGACCAGTTAATGTAATTGCCCTTCTTCCTCTGCCCTTGCCCCACACCAAGTAAACACACAAGAGAAAGCAATTAAATTGCTACTCACCCCTGTTCTTTCTCTTACTTCCTGAGTGTGTCCTGGAAGGCTTGCTGTGTCATTTCTGTTGCACTGCTACGGTTGTTTTTAAATTAATTGTGCTCCAATCTATTCTAAATGCAAAGCTCTTGGGAATGGTAAAGGACAGAGGTTATTGAAAACAAGGAATACAATCCCCAGAATAACATTTGACTCTTATTTCCACCCACAAATCATGACCATGCTGGCCAAAAGTAAGTAGTACCCAAAAAGGTTCTCACAGTGACCTGATTGATAAATAAGCTAGAAGGAAATTAAAATTCTGTAGAACAAGCTCAGTATATTTTAGTGCATGCATGTGTGTATGTGTGTGTGTATGCGTGTGTGTGTGTGTGTGCTTTTAAAGTAATATTTTCAACATTTTTTACTTCTTTATTTGAAATAGTTTGTCTCCTTAAATATTTTAAATTAGGCTTTGACATTAGAAGAAATTAGGCGGTAGTCAGCCCCACATACAATTTTAATTAATTGTTACTTACAAAGTGTTTCTACAAACAAGATTATACATCCATGTATTTTTATGATTACAATTCTCAGCTTCTTACAATGCTGTATTTTTCTGTCCCTGAGTTGTACAAATTTCCAGAGGTTGGTCAGGGCTCCTTGCCAAGAGCACACTTGGACAGCTAAACTATCATATCTACTCAGCTTAAATAGTGCAGAACTTCAAGCGAGGTCTGGACATAAATCACACTTTATTGCTTAATGGATTTCAAGTTCCATGTTACAGAAAACAATATTCTATATTTTCTGAACAATAATTATCCTAGTATAGATGTGACACACCACCTATTTATTTCAACATTACATTCAAACATTATATAAACATGTGGGCATTATGTCTGAAATGTTAAATACCACAGCATATAATATCCTTTTAAGGTTATTTATATAAAGCAAAATCCAAGATTATTTAACAAAACCAAAGACACTAATTCTCATATTTTTATCTCAACACTACAAATTCTACAGTATTACATTAACATTTATCTATATAAAACCTTACTCTAGAGACATGGATAGTTGCAATTCCCTGAACTGTGGCAGATGAATCCATGATGATTGTCTCCCAACTCTCTAATTACAATTAATGAATCTAATTACTGTGATGCCTTGAATATTATGCTTTCATTTTAAAAATCTACTGTGTCTGCTTTCAGTTTCCCATGTGGAAGAATACCAACCTGAATTTTTTGAAAATTGCAAACATTTCCTGGGGAATTTGTAATTTAATGATGACAGTGCTAGATTTGTTTATTCAAAACTGAAAAAAATCTACTGGGTATCTATAAAGTGTTGAATATTACTCAGTCTTCTTGGGAACTTATAAAAACTGCACAAATAGTACTATCTAAATGTGAGAGAAGCGAATAAATGTGATGATCTTTTTTATCCCCAAATTAGCCAATTTCCAGCTTTCTTTTGCAGAATTTTTGGCTTATTTTCATATTATATTAAAAAAGGAAGGTCAACCTTCCTTCTATTCTCCTAGATGGATTTCTTTTAGTACAAAAGAAAACAACTTAAACCAAGACTGCTCCATTATAGTCATCTGATGAATTTTAAGTAAAAATTTGAAGCTGAGAGAAGTGATATATAAGTAGCTTCAGGAAGCATGATTCTGGTGAGTATTTTTCAATTCAGTGAACATTGTTCTAATTCAAAAGAGAACCACAGCATCTTCCTCTATTACCAAATATTTAACATTAAAAATGACTTCCGCACTTTAGTTACCTCATCAGTTTTTGCTTGCACATAATTATGAGTTGAGGTAACTAAAATAATAAAATGCTTGCAGCTGATGAGTGTGTCTAATTAAGAGGTTATGATAGCCAACTCTGTGTGTGCCTGTGTCCATGAATCAACCAATGAAAACAGCTTTGGAATCACTTCCCATTTCTAATGTTTTCTTTCTCTTTGTTCAGCAGTCTCCCAGCAAGGGAGAAGGTAGAGTCAGGAAATAATTGCTGAAAATGATGCTGCAACTTTGCAAGTGAAGAAACAATCTGGTTGAGAAATACATCTACAGAGTATGGTGCCAGCCACTCTGCTTGCTCAATTAAATTATTCATACCATTGAAGACGACGGACACCTGAGAACTGGAGAGAAAGAGAGAGAGACCAAAAATAGATGAAAGAACAAAGCTTTTAAAGGGGAATGTCATACAGATAATAGAGTGAAGATGCCTGACTCTAGATTCAAAGTCAGCTCCTGAAACATGAAATTTCCCTGCTGTTATGAAGTCATTGGATGGCCATCTACTTCAAGTACTAACATTTTAATGACTGGAAGTCTGTTTATTTCATAAGAGCAGGAAAATCCATGTCTTTAGAGCTTTAGCTTTGGCAGACTTGTGCTGCCTCACCAAAAATTCTACTTAGAAGAGAAAACTTAAAGAATGGGAATATTGTGTGGTAAATTTACATTGAGATCTACTCCACTCATTGTCTCTTCATACATCAATATAATCACTATGTTTAAAATGTTAGTGCACATTTGTAATCCTAGTGCCTGGGAGGCGAGGCAGGAAAATAACCATAAGTTTGAAACCAGCAGGGTTTACATAGTGGATTCCAAGCTTGCCAGGGCTAAATAGTGAGACCCCCCCCCCATCTCAAAGAAACAAAACAAAAATAACAAGCAGCAAAACAATCCCACCATCACCACCACCAACAACAACCAACTCATTGTGCTTAATTGTGTCTTCACTTGTTCTTCCATGTCGGAACAGTCTTCAGTACATCCAGATATTCTACATTGGTCATCAGCCCATCATGGCGGTTCCATTGTTATTCTCTTAGAAGTAAATAATAAATGCCTTAGTACTGATGAATTTAATTTTTAAAGCATTTTACAAATATAACAAGCCTATACTCAATTTTCACGTCTTTTTCTTGTTATTTTAGAATTTCTTGCAGACAACCACTGGCTAGGAAAGTATAGCCTGGTATTCTCAAGAAAGTCCTGCTTCTATCACTAATAGACTTCAGATACTGGCTGAAGATAACTTGAAATGACCAAGAAAATCAATCACATACATACTGCCAGTGCCATCACCATCCACTTCAAGAGAATGTAAGAACCCAGTTCACAGGTTGGATATCTGAAGTTCCTTACTTTCAAGTTGTCTCACTTCCTCTACACACACTGACACACAAAACACAGCAAATTACTTATGTATCAGCATACTCTTTACCAAGCAAGTGCTTTTAAATTTTTTAGAAACGTTTTATGACAAGAGAAGGAAAGGTCTTTATTTCATGGTAAAATGATGCTTCCTACATCCCCAGGATACTCCGTTAAATTCCAATATTTCTCTCATGAATGTTGGAAAAGTTACAAGTTACTATGCATGTGTGTGTGTGTGTGCGCGCGCACGTGCACATGTGCGTGCACATGCTTCCTCTCAGAGAGATAAATTTATGTGGTAGGTCCATGGAGGTAAATAGATAAAATTGATTGGTTAACCAAAACTCTAGATGGCAGCATGTCACTGGAGTAGGGTACTGCTGGAAGTTTAAAAAAAAAAGTGGCTTGTGTTACTCCACAGGAGGTAGTGATGAGCACACACACACAAACACACACACACACACACACACACACACTACTTCACATTGATTACCTCACTTAGGAAGGACCAGTCACCCTGAGACATCAATTATCCTCAGTTGTTACTTTCAGGTCCAGACTCTCTAAGGAGAGCTACAAATCCTGTGTCTGAGCCTACGAGTTGGCCAAAGCATTTGGAGAATCTCCAGTGCTTGGGGATTGGGTGCTGTCTCTTACATCCTGAGATATCCACATATACAAATATAAGCACAAAACCACAGAGGCCCATTCTAAAACTCATATGCCAGATTTCTGTAGCACTATTAGGAAGTAGAAAAATAATAGTCTACTACAATACCTCAAGTAAACAGAGACTGGATTTTGACCATGAAGCAAATAGAGAAGACATCTGCTACAAAATTATGCATCACTCATAACCACTGAGAGAAGCATGTGTGATGGTAGTCACATCCACTGTGGTAGTCTTACACAAATGCAAACAGAAAAATACTACAGACCCTTTGTACAGTCTTCCACCATTACCAAATTCTTTTCAAGTCCCTATATCATGCTGTAATTATTTTTCAGAGTTCTTTTAAAATGCAAGTTCACTTAATTCCAACCAACTAAATACTAATAGGTAAAGCATATATTTCATCTGAGTTATATCTTATGAATAGCTGTTCCTTATAGTATAGACTTAATAGCATGACTATTAAGACTATGAGGTCTTGACTCTGAATCACTTTACATTTTGTCTTGTTAGGTTTGGTCAATTATTTGAACTTATTTAAATAAATTTTTAATCTTCATTATGTCCTCTATTATACTGTCTGTCCATCTCTTCATGGTATAAATGATTTGAAAAGAAGTATCTTTTATCCTGAAGGTCCAAATGGACAAATAACAAATAGAAAATGTTCCTTTGAAGTGATTTAATTCAGTCTATTGAGTTTTGAGTGAAATCTACTTGACTATTTCAAGGTTTATGAGTGTACAGGTTATGAACTGAGATCTGATCTAATGCCTCATGATATATAGCTTCTGGAACAAAGTGACATTAGCTGTGATTTGCACAAAAATCTCCAGGTAACTTTTTCTCCTTATTTACTTGTGCTTTATTAATGACTTTTCCTCTTTATTTTTCTTCATATTCTTTTATACTCTTGTGAGATGTTTAACATCTTCTCTGAAATGTTTTAATAATTCAGTTCTAAATAATGGCAAAATGGGTGAGAAAGAACTAAATGTTTGACTCCTGCATATAAACCAAGCTGTCTTATACTGAATATTATTTCTCTCCACAGTCTGATACAGGATGTCTTTCTTTTGTGCTCCTTCTAGATAAAGAGGCTAATATGTTTAAAATTGTTATATTCTGTGACAAAATTATAGAGTGTTAGTAAGTGGTGAAGTTATAACTTAAAAAGCAAACAGTTTGGGCAGTCTCCATAGTATTCTTTGCTTGCCTCCCAAAGGAAATATTCGCCCTACTTGAGGACTAGTGCCTTGTGATGATTTGTACTAAGAAAATGTGCCAGAAATACAAATTTAAGACAACAGAAGGAGATTTAATGAATAGGAAGGGCCTAAGAATGTCTGGAGTGAAAAAGGGGTGGAGTCAGCAGCAACAGGAAGGGCACAAACAGGTCAGGAGGAAGAGAAGGGACGCCACCTGTCTTTGAGAGAACTGCTTCCCGTACTCAGTGAGCAGCTTGAACAAGTCGTTCCACATTTTTAATTTATTTGTTTGCACTAAAAGCAGAACATGTGGTGTTGCCGATAGGTTGCGTAAGCACATTACCACTGACCTAGATGATCTTCAGCCCTCTCTTTTGTTTGTAAAAGAATTTTTACCTTATGTTTATTATTTGTGTGCATGTTTAAGTGACCAGGTGTGTGTGTGTGTGTGTGTGTGTGTGTGTGTGTGTGTGTCACGTGCTCGCACATGCTACTTCTTTGAGGATGCCCACAGAGGCCAGAAGACGGCATCTGATACTCTGTTGTTAGAGCTACAGGCATCTGTCAGCCATCCAACATTTGTACTGGGAACTGAACTTAGGTCTTCAAACAGAGCAGAAAGTACTTTTAACACCTCCCATCTCTCCACACTTTCTTTCTTCTTTTTTTACTTTTCATTTGTCTTTGTTTTGTTTTTCGAGACAGGGTTTCTCTGTATAGCCCTGGCTGTCCTGGAACTCACTTTGTAGACCAGGCTGTCCTCTAACTCAGAAATCTGCCTACCTCTGCCTCCCAAGTGCTGGGTTTAAAGGCGTGCGCCACCACTGCCTGGCTTCTTTTTGTCTTTTTTAAAAAAGACAAATCTTACCTCGCATTTATTTGTAAAAACAGCATAAGACACTGGTCACCTGTAATAAGTGTATAAGTAGGTGTGTCACAGCAGTCCGTCTATCTTCACACTGGCAGGAGCCTTTTCTATGGAGCCTTCACAGGGGCCTGGGCACCTTTGGGAGCCTTAGCTGGAGCTGTGGCCTCTGCCTTGGTTTGAACCTTGGGCTTTGGTTGGCAGAGACTATACCCCTTGGCTATGTAGCTTCAAATCTGCTTCTTATGCTCGTGGTGGGTAAGCAAAGAGAGCAAGACAGCTGAGTTTGCAGCTGGGGCCCTTGGGCATCTTGGGCTTAACTGCCTTAGGCTTCCTAAGGGCCTGGACAGCCTCTGCTGGCTTGCATTTTCTTCAGGCCTTTCTTGTGCTTCTCAGCAAAATGCATATTCCTCAGGAACTGGGGTCAACCCTCTTAAGGGATTTGTGTCTTTATGCCATTTTTGTGTCATTTGTGGGACTGGTTGCTTGTGATATGGTTCTTGCACTTGGCCATGTTTTCATGGTGACCTAGGGCTTCTGCAGCTCTTGGAAGACAATCTTAGTTTTTTAAAACGCAATATCACTGACTTGCCTCAGCTTGATTTGCTCTCCCTCTGTAGACTAGGCTAGCCTTGAACTTATCCTCCTTCCTGTGACCCTTTTGCCTCAGCCCCCAAAATAATTGGAGTTACAGGCCTGTGTGCTGTTAGGCCAGCTCAAGTTGCCTCACCATTCTAAGCCCCTCTCCTTTAAAAAAGAAAAGTCACACTAGTATCTTACTTAGCATAAGATTGCAGTCATAGGTTAAAAGATGCCATCCATATATGTTATGTTGATCCATAGCAGGTATTCTACAAGACATTTTTTTTTCAGACTGGTGCTTGGCTCAGCTGATCAAGTGTTTTGTAAACATATGAAATTAGTTACATGGGTTCAATCATAATTTTCACACAATAATGTTGACCATGGTGGCATGTACTTATAGTCCCAGCACCAGGGAGTTAGAGGCAGGAAGACTCATAGGATCCTGGTCCATTCACCTAATTGTTGAGATAGACTAATAAAGGACTTAAATGAAAAAACACCCAGGGGCAGCCCTCCAGCCTTGACATACATGCACACACGTATGCACACACACCAGGTCACTTATAAACATGTATACATTACGAATATTCTTTAGTTCACATACTCTCTTTCAAACTAATTTTCTTTGAAGATTGTATCATCTCTGGTGGGTGGGTGTGAGTGTGTGTGTGTGTGTGTGTGTGTGTGTGTGTGTGTGTGTGCGTGTATTCTCAGAAAGATTAAAAGTGTCTTCTACCTTACCTGTCCTATCTTTTCTCCTTTGCTTGATTGATACAGCTCTCCTAATCCTGAATCCAACTTATGAAACTTAATACTACAGTTCTCTATTAATAACACTACTGATCCATGATACACATCACCCTCACTCCAATCTCATGGCCTTGGATGACTTTTTCCTTCCCTCTTTGCTCTGCTTATTCATCCCACAGCTGTAGGCATCATCTAAGACTCAGCTAACTGCTTCAGTCTTTACCGCCTTCTTCCTGCTGTGGGTGATTCCAAGGGGAAGCATTCATGGAAAAGAACTGAATGCTGCATCTTCGGTCCCTTTCTTCTGTGCTGCCTTATTTCCTTTCCTTTCAGGTTCTCACAGCTAGATTTCAGCTTGCCCCAATTCTCAGGCCACTCTGCAAGCAAACCCAGAGAGAGGCCTGCATGGATCACTTAAGGTCAAGGCGCTCCTTCAAGGGATTCGGTGAGCACAAGGCCATGTAGGACTAGGTACCCAGCCCCAAACAATCATGTAGATTTTCGCCCATTCTCTGAGTCTCTTTAATGGCATCTCCAAGGTTCATCTTGTTGAATATTATTGCTAATTCTCCTGTTCTTCAAGGTTGGCTCAGTGAAGACTATACTTACCTATTGTGCCCTTTAAGTGCTTGTGGTTATTAAAACCTGCCTGGAACCTATCGTCTTCCAGCATGTACTTGTTACTTTGCTACTTTTGCAGTTACAGTTCCCCAGATTAAACCAGAGAAGGCTTTTTCTAAGTGCTTGCCAGCTTATGGGCACTGTTCCAACATATGTCTTGCTTACCTGGTTTAATCTTCACAGCAGTCTGCATTTTTCTAAAAATGAAAACTGAATTCTCAAAGGATAAGGAACTTCTTCCAAGTCACATTTAAGGAGACAAAGAATCCAGAGTAAGATGCAACCCAAGGGAAACTGATTTCTGGACCCATAGCATTTTCCCCAATTCACATCACTAGACATGGTGGCTTACATCTATAATGCCAGCACTCAAGTTTTGCCATGTTTCTGACCAGCTTGAGCTACAGAGTGCAAATATCTCAAAAAATGAAATTTTGTGTCAAGACATGCATTAAAAAATTTCTGGAAAGTTGACCAAACTGACAGATTTTATATGTGATTGAAACCTCATTACCCTCTGAAAATCCCTGATGCAAAACTTGATTTTCATCCATAAACCCTGCCACTCATGTTGTTCTTACAACAGTGTTAGTGTTCTGTGTCTGGCAAGCCCAGATACATGGGTCTAGTGACCAAATCGAGATCCCTGTGTTTAGTCCCTAGAAAGATGAGACTTAATTTGAATTTGTGTTATCAGCTTAGTGAGTCATTTAAGTGGATTGCTAACTGTAATGGCAACATCTGCAATAAATAATCCAAAATATGTGATTATAGAGAACAATATTACATGCAGAGATCAAATATCCTTATTATTAGGCGTAATAGCATAAGCCAATATGGTTATTCAATAAGTCACTTCAATTAAATTTTACAAACTTTGCTTTAAGAAACCCACAGTTAATGCCGGGCAGTCGTGGCACTCGCCTTTAATCCCAGTACTTGGGAGGCAGAGACAGGGAGATTTCTGAGTTCAAGGCCAGCCTGGTCTACAGAGTGAGTTCCAGGACACCCAGGGCTACACAGAGAAACCCTGTCTCAGAAAAAAAAAAAAAAAAAAAAAGAAAAGAAAAGAAAAGAAAAAGAAACCTATAGCTTGCTGGAGAGATAGTTCAGCAGTTCAGAGCACTGGCTGTTCTAACATAGATCCTGAGTTCAATTCCCAGCAACCACATAGTGGTTCACAACCATCAATAATGGGATCTGACGCCCTCTTCTGGCATGCAGGTGTACATGCAGATAGAGCACTCATGAACATAAATATATAAATATATAAATCTTAAAAAGACAAAAAGAAACCTATAGCTAGCTGTTTGATTTTTTTAAAGTTAGAATAGGAATGCACAATTAAAATACTCATACTCCAATTCATAATCTCTACAGACACCTAAAGAATGAAATCATACTGTATGTATTATGTGAAATAGCCATGATATAAAGAAAGAAAACAAAGACCCTTTGTCTCATACACTCAGCAATTCTCAATACATATGCCTTTAAATATAAAAATCACCATAGAGAAACATGAAGTTAACTGATGACACTGTTGTCATCAATATAGCTATATTCCTAGCAAGTAGACTTTAACATTCTCAAATATCTATTAGAAATGATAACTGTACAAATTACCCATATGAAATTTTTAAAAAGGAAAATTTTAGGTAAAGGTATTCAAATCACTTTGAATTTTATTTTTATTTCAAATCATCCCACTAGAAAAAAATCATCTCGTATTATACAAATTTAAAAGTGAAACATAAATTCTATATCTATTCATTGTTTAAAATTATTATTCAGATGCTGCTATGTGTTATTGATTAATTAAGTACTTTCAATACTGTATGGGTGAAATACTCCATGAATTATTCACTTTGTTTTACATGTAGGAGTGTCAACCATACCTGGCCACTAAGTCCTCATTAAGGAAGACACCCTGAGGAGAAGTGGAATCACAAAAAGCACAATTATGGGTGCAGGAGAAAAAATAAATCTAGTTCAAGAGTAGACAAAAAAGAAAATGAGAATTAAGAAAGAACCTTGCATGTCCAACTCAGAAAAATAAATCTCTAAGATAAATTAGTAAAATATAAACATATAATTGACCCAAACTAATCATGAAAAAAACAAGTGACAGAATTTACTAGCTATATTTCAATAATTATGAATATAAATGTTCTCAATTTTCTAATAAAAAGATACAAATTGGTTGAATGGACTAAATGATAATATCCATCTATTTGTTTTCTGCAAGAAATTCACCTCACTAGCAAAGTCATACATAGCTATACACATCTCTGCAAGCAGCAGTAGCTATACACATCTCTGACAAAATAGAATTCAAGCCAAACTCACTCAGAAGGAAAAGCAGTTTCACAGTAAAGAAAGGATCAAGACTGGGAACACTGATAACTGAATTCAACCGGATATATTTAAGAGCTGACAGTAGTACCCCTCAAACTATTGAATAAAATAGAAATAGAAGGAACACATGCACATATGCACACATTAAGATCAATAAAGAAATATTGCATGTTGAATTCAACAACACATTAAAAGAACATACATCATGATCAAGTTGGTTTTATTCCAGGGATAAAACAATGATTTAGTATATACAAATTAATAAACATGATAATATATAATTGGAATTAAAAATAAAAATTAAATGATTGACATACATATTGACAACATATTGAGATAAAGGCCACTCTGTTCTACATACTTTCCTGATGAAAGTAATGAATAAATCAGGTATTAAAGGATTATCCAGAAAATAACGGTAATGTAGAACAGACATAGCAGTAACTTCACACTGAAGGGAAACATCAAAAAGTATTTCCTTTAACAGCAGAAATGAAACAAGGGCATCCATAGTCACTGCTCTTATTTAAGTTTTTCCAAAGTAAAGGATAAAACTGACTTTCAACAATGGCAATTAAAATTATAAAATATGGCTAAGAGGATGACTTAGTAGCTAAATTCCTTGCTTTGAAGGCATGAGTACCTGAGTTCAAATTCACAGCACCCACTTAAGAAGATAGGCATGGCATTGTATGTATCTAATCACAACACAAGAATGTGGAGAGTGGAGAATCCTAGAAGATTGCTGCATATCTGTTTTATCCAGTGAGTGACTTCCAGTTTCAGTGAAAGACCCTGTCTCAAAAAATAAAAAAGTGGAAAACCCACTTGCAGGAGGGAAAAGACAGACAGAAGGCCACCTACAGCATGGTCCACTTGAGGCAGGAGTCACTAAGATGTACAAGTACATGGTAGAGATATGGTAGACAAAGAGAAGTAGAATGGTTTGAGGACTATGAAGAGACATAGAACTGGAAAGGAGAGGGTGGTAAGGAAGAAGCTGATGTCAGTAGCCTGTTCTTTCACCTGAAGCCATGATGAAGTCCCAGGTCATGCTGTGGCAGAGAGCCATATCAGGGTCCATGGCCATTCAGCAGCAGGAGTCTATATCAATGTCTGTGGGTTATATTGCCATCAAAAGCCATGCAGATGTCCCTGCCACCTGCAACCATGGTGATGCCCAAAGGCTGTGCAGAGCTGGCTCCACCCCTCACCAGCTGCAGCACTTGGGAGAGCAGGGCCTGTACCTCACCTGGGCAGCACAGTAGAGCTGACCTTGATGGCAGGGCCCAGGTAAGCTGGCCCTGAGATTGTGTGCACAAGAGAACTGGCCACACCACTTATGTGCTGTACAGTGGTATGGGTGAGGTAGTAGATGCTCTCCACCCCTTGTCCATACTATAAAAAGAAATTCACAAATTAAATACCTATATAAAATTCAATTGCATTGTTTAAAGAACTAGAGCTAACAATTCTAATATAGTATGGAAGCACAGAAACAATCTTGGGGGAAAATGTTAAGGACATCGCATTGCCTATCTCAAACTATAGGACAGAAAAACACTTGCATACAAAAACATCATGGAGGCCTGGGGCAACGAATCCATGGATGAACAGCTCACTTCATATATAGAGCATCCACAAATATGCCAAGTGGGCATGGTCCCTCACTTATAATCTCAGAAACTGTAAACTGGTGAAAACTGGAGAGCAGGCCCTGCCCCTTGTCAACTAAGGCACTGGATGAGCCAGCTGGGACAGTGCTGGAAAGCTTGTCCTGTAGGTATGGGTGCAGGAGAGCTGGTAGGTTGAGTTGTCAGGTATCATCCAAGCTCAGACCCAGAGCTTTGAGTTGGTCCACCCCAAAATCTATCCCATTTATAAACTGCTGGAGCTCAAGAAGGGGCAGGTTCTCAAAATCCAAAGCTGAAGTATCTCCATGACACAGGCAACAGGATATCCCAGAGCAGTTCCTATGAGGATCCAGTATTGATACTGTAGCAGAGGTCAGACCAGACCAATGACTCATTGCAATGAACATTTGCAAGCAAAGATGTGTGGAAAAGGAGTGGACTGTGGGACACCCTCTGACATACACCACAGCTTCCATGATGAGGTGGTTTTTAGTCTTGTTTTTGCTGTTGTTGTTAGTTTTCTTACATAGGGGACATTTTAAGGGTATTGGGAAGATATGAAGGGACAGGGAGATGAATGGGATTGGCATGAATGATGTGACATTCACAAAGATTCAACAAAAAGTTAAAAAAAAGTAGAAAGCAGGAGTAAAAGACAACATCAATTTCTGGATTTCTCATGTAGACACACAGTTGAATGTACCTGAAAACATGTGTAAGTACATCATACAGAGAGAGGTGAGGAGAGAGGGAGAGGATGAGGAAGGGAGAGGGAGAGGGAGACAGGGAAAGGTAGAGGGTGAAAGAGAGAGAGAGTGAGGGAGAGAGAGAGAGGGAGAGGGAGAGAGAAGGGGAGAGAGAGAGAGTTATAAAATGCTGAGAACATTAACTGAAAAAGATACAAAAAGCTAGGAAGACCTGCTACTCTAGTATGGTGACTGAAAGCACTGGTGTTTAGAGAAGGATGTGTTGCGAATTGGTTGAAAGGCCACAGTGCAGGAGATCGGTTGTAAAGAAAAAGCAGAATTGGAAAATGTACAAGGAACTCTGTGCTTTCCCAGAAATTGTTGAGATTACAAATGATGAAGAGAGCAGATTAGAGTCCAGTTTGGGGTGTAAGAGTATGAAGTACACTGACCTAACTCTTCAGGTTTTTATTATCAGTAGGTGTGTGGGAGTGGCTAAATTAAGAATCATGGGTTTGGGTCACACTTTAAGCGGTACCATTGCTTAAGGAAGGTGAACTGCACATTATTAGGCTCTTGTTTTCCCACCTTTGAAAAGCAATCAGACAAAAATAACAGAATCTCAGCAATTAAGGTTATTAGCTGAGCTAAAAAATTGAGTATCAGCTTCCCTGAAAATAATAATTTTATATATGTTTAAAACATGCACCCATAAATATGCCAGATCACACACAGAATTACAGTGTAGTATTTTCTACATTGGCTGCAAGGGTGTTATCAAGTTAGAGTTCATGAACTCAGTTTTGGTTATGATTTTCCAGTCTCAAAAACATATTTGTCTCCAGCCCAATGCAGAAAAAGACAAGGACCATCAAAGGGCTACTGAGGATTACATGAGATCAGAGTGGACTAAGGCCATTCTGTCTTGAGAAGGGGGCCCCCTTGAAACAGAACATTAAGAAGCATATTCATTCACTAGTACCATTTGAGACTCCTTTGGTACTGGTTTGTCTCCCTAGAGATAAATATTAATCAGAATTCATTTGCTTACATTTTCCTATAAAGATAAACAAAAACATGATTTGGCTCCAAAGAAGTTTGCAGAGATAACAAGGGGTGCTTTATTTTAAACACAAAGCAAATCTGAACTCTGTTCTCAAACCCTGGTCATTAGAATGTAGACACTGGTATTTAACCTCTCTACCAGCTTGAGGAACCAAAACGGACATGACAAGACTGAGAAGACACGAAGGTGTTCACTGCTAGAAATGTACAGCTTACAAGTTGTGAAAGACTATGCAAATGATGCTCTTCCACCAGACTTACTCATCTGAAGATGATAGAGGAGTAGCTGCCTTCCTGTGACAAAGTTTAGGAAAAGTTTTGGAATAAGAAAAAATAAACTACAGTCGGAGGGTGAGAGGATTAGAGAAGAAAAAGAAGAGAGGGAAGCAGCGAA
Organism: Mastomys coucha; assembly: GCF_008632895.1. Classification (NCBI taxonomy): domain Eukaryota; kingdom Metazoa; phylum Chordata; class Mammalia; order Rodentia; family Muridae; genus Mastomys; species Mastomys coucha. Next base: position 9,240,508 of record NW_022196902.1, read on the forward strand.
GAGAAACAGGAGTAGAAAATCTCAAAGGGAATGATGGCACTGCTGGTAAGTGTAGGGGAACAGAGGAACAGAATGGGAACTAAGCTTACAGAAGGCAAAGTACACAACTCCAGAAGCATGGCTTTCCCACTACAGCATGAGGAAGCAGAAATCCCAGAGAGTAAGCCAGATACATTTGGAAGAAAGAGACTGGTAGTCTAACCTACAGGACAAACCCTCAGCCTTCACAGGACTCAGTTCCTATACAAGTTTTGATGAAATAGCATTTGAGGTGAGATCTACCATGTAACCTCTCATAGCTCAGACCATTATTTTCAGAGGGAACAGATTGCTTATAATTGAGCTACCTTGGGGTTCTTAGGACAGAGAATAATCACTATTGTGGGGAATATAAAGACTTTCCATACCCTCAAGGTGAGAGAGAGCCTGTAGAAGCAGTCATATAGAAGAGAAAAACAAAACACTGACAAGCTAGACAACAGAGGGTCAAGCTCTCTGGCTCAGGCAGTGAAGTGTACAGGATGAGGTAACTCACCTTCAGTGGCTAGAAGGTGGCCTTATCACTCAATAATAATTTTGGAGTTTGATAGTTCCAAGCCTAGGGTCAATGTGTGGCACAAGCTCACCAGTCTGCTGTGACATTTACATCTGTAGAGACTGAGTGCTTGAAGTTCTAGTTCACTAAGGGATACATGTAGCGGGATGTTTAATGCCCAGAACATGTGAAGAACAAAGTGAGGTATACCTGTGCAGAGCTCAGCTCTGAGTTTGTTCCTCCCATGTTCAGTACTCTGGGGACACACCCTCAAAATAGAACTTTAGCCACAGTAAAGAATCTCGGGATTGGGAGAACTGTTCACCCCAGAGATGGTAAAGCAAAGTATGAACAACAGAAATTCCTGATATACAAAGAAGGGAAACATAATAATAATAAATAAAGCAACCTTGATGTACCAACTTAGCTCAGAACCAACTTAGCTCATCAGAAACACAAGGGTCTCAATATTTAGCTGGCCTCCAACCAAATCCCTGCATCTATCTGGTGTCAGTTCTGGACCTACAGAAGAGAGGCAGCAGGATAGGTGAGAAAGACATAGGATGAGTGAGGAGTTCAGCAGTGTAAATGAAAAACTTGTGAATGTAGATGAGAAAGCCAATAAGGAAACAGAGTTTACATCCTAGTCTCCCTAATAGATGAGATCCAGATGAAAATCATTCATAAAGAATCTTCAAATTAAGCTATTCCATAACTCAAGTGAACTTATCAGACATTTATAGGGGATCCCAACAATTAAGAAATATACATTCTCAGCAGACCCAGGGACTATCCTTAAAATATATTTTAAATGTAATAAAGTAAGTCTTAACAAATAAAATTACAAAAATCTGAAGCAGTTTGATATATTTTACCATATCA
>NW_022196902.1:9241979-9250667 GCF_008632895.1 Mastomys coucha
AATTTAGAAAGCAATTACAAGAGACACCATAAAATTAACACAAATACTGAAGGGAGTAAAATATATTCCTGAGTGATCCATGAGTGATTACTGAAGTCAGAAAGGTCAGAGTAAAAATAAATCCTAGAATCAAGTGAAAATAAAATTTAGCAGGATGTTTGGAATATAGATAGCAAATGCACTGTCAAGAACAATGTTTTAGTTCTTTGTTTGTATATTAAAGAGTCAAGTCCAACAGATGAATTACTAGTTAAAGGTGATTGCAAATAAGCCTGAAGACCTGATTTTGATTCCAGAGATCTAGATGGTAAGAGAGAACTGACTTCTATAAATTTCCCTCTGACCTCCACATGTGTAGTGTGATATACACATACACACACCCACACACTTGGAGGGAGGTGCAGAGAGACAAAGAAAACAAAATAATTAAAATATAATTAAGCATCTAGGTTATCTTAAATAACATAATGATATCTTTCAAGATCATAGAGAAACAAGCAAAACTAATCCCTAAAGCAGTAGACATAGAGAATAAGAGTGAGGTCAGAAATTAGTCAAGTGAAGGCTTAAGGAACAATACAAAAGAAGCCAATGAAACAGAAATTTGGTTCTCTGAAAATTTAAGCAAGGTTGGCAAAGTTTTAGCAAAGTTAACCAAAAGAGGTTAAGAAGACATAAGTATAAAGTTAGAAACAAACAGAAACAGTGTAGTAAAATTAGAGAAACAATATGAATGAAATATTTCAAAATCTGTTCTATAAACTTGGAAAATGGGGGGGGAGGGGACAGAATAATTCTTTGGTACATATGACCTACCAAAACAAGGAAAAACAAAGAGAAACAAAACGAAAGACAAAATGGCTTAAACAGATCCAAAACAAGCAAGGAACTTGAAGCAATATCCTAAGAAAGAAAAGCCAGATGACCTATCTATGGAGCTTTCCCTATGGAGATTTCCCTACCAAATTTTTAAGGACAAATTGGCATCAATGTACCTTCAACTGACCCATAAAAATATAAAATGGAAAGAAGACCAAGCACATTCTAAGAAGCCACAATCACCTAGATAGCCAACTCATAGAAGGACATGGACTAAACCAGAAAACTATAGGCCAAAACATCTCAACAAAACTGAAAACTGAATTCAAGACCAAATTAGATTATGATCTATTAGGTTTCAACCCAGTGATTCAAGGATGGTACTACATATGCAAATCAGTGACCATAACACCACACAGAGTATTAAGTACAGGAATCACTTGATCATCTAAATAAATGTAGAAAAATCTTTTGAAAATTTCCTTCATGAAGAAATCCCTAAAGAAACTAGGACTAGAAGGAACACCCCTCCACATATAAAGCTGTGTATAGGAAATTTGTGGCCATTATATTAAATAAAAGCATTTCCTCAGGAAAAAGAAGTCAAGAATGAGACAACAAACAATGTCTACTTTCTGAAATCATATTTAATACAATATTAAATAACTTTATTATAATCATATTATATGACAAATCAATTCTATATAGAAAAGAAAACAAGTTAAATTATCTCCATTTGCAAACAACTGGAGCCTACAATTAAAAGACCCCAGAGATTCCACCAGTAAATTGTTAGATCTGAGAAATATTTGTGCAAAGTAGGATGTTTATTTATTAATACACATGAATGCATAGCCTTCCTACCCAACAATAAAAAATTTATGGAAAAGAAAGCCAGGTTAGGGAGGATCCTATTGACAACAGTCTCAATTGATAAAATAATAAGTCTAAGATAAAAGATAAAAAGATAAACATATAAGTCTAACAAAAAATTAAAAGACTTCTACAGGGGAAAAGAAGTAGAAGAGGATTAAGAAATAGGGTCACATAGTTAGAGTCACCTAATTTTGACAAATATATATAAGAAATACATACTGGGAAGAACACAGCTTCTCCAACAAATGGTGTGGGCAAATGACGCACCCACATATTAAAGGATAAAATTAAATCTATATCTCTCACAGTGTATAGAAATCAATTCAAAATAGAGCAAAGACCTTAAGTAAGAGATGAAACTCTAAAATTGCTGTAAGGAAACATGGGGGAAAGCCTTAAAGGCAGAGGACTGTCTGAAAAGGATCTCAACTGCTCACTGTATGGTTGTTAATAACTGACAGATGGTACTGCATGAAATTAAAATCTTTCCACACAGCAGAGGAACAGCTGAGGAAAAAGAACATAGAGATTTAGAGAAAATCTTTATCATCTTCGTATATGACAGAGGATTAATATCTAGGCCATTTAATGTTCCTAGAAACCTTATTAATAACAGCTAAGGCAATCCAAAGTCCATGAATATAAAAAATGACAGATATATTGTGGTATATTCGTGCAGGAGAATATTGTTCAACAGCAAAGAAGAATTAAGTATTGACAGATGTGGGAACATGATGAAGTTCAAAATTACTGGAAACCAGACACAAATGAGTATATGCTATGTGACCACACTGAGATGTAGTTTGTGAATAGGAAAAAATAATTTAAATTGATAAAAGCCAGTACATGGTTATGGTAAGAGAATGCTAGATGAGAAACAGATTTGGAAAAGGCCCAAGCAAACTCTGGGTGATGTAAATCCTTCATGTATTAAGGAGGTAGCTACACAAATGTACTCAATTGTCAGAATTCTTAGAAGTCAACTTTTTAAATCAAAATATTTTGTTACCTATGCTGTCTCCTTCATAAAAGCCATTGAAAATATTATAGATTCTTTGGCAGATGAATGCCTATAAATTTAACACAAACTTTTAGAAGGCAACAGGATAACATTTGTCAATATAAGAACGAGGGACCGAGTTGTTTGAATTTAAATGTCTTTGTTAAACGTGTCTATGTATAGCTCAAGAACCATCTACAAAAAAAAAGCTTGCTCTAATTCCTTGACATTTCTTATGTACCAATTTAATTTTGATATGCCTTTTCTATGGATAGTCAAAACAAAATACTTAACATGAAGTATTTTACCATCACCTTCAAATGGCATCTATTTGAAGTCACTAACTATTTCCTTTAAAGGATATATATATATGTATATATACATATACATATACATATACATATATATACATATATATGTATATATATTATAAATGAAAGTTTGATAAGCACATAAGCTAACAAGTGATCAATTTCATGTTACACTTTGAGCACTGTTTCATAAAGAAAGAACGGCTTACTCCCTCTTAAAAGGAAGCACTTTTCCTTCAAGGTTCTATGACCTAGGCCATGCTATATATTTGACAAAATGTCTATATAGGCTAATAAGAAACTCAATTGTATGTTAATTTCAAATTAGCTTTAATACTTGCTTCAGGCTTCAATGAGGACTGAGGAAAAAGGAATAGTTATAGGGAAGAAAATTACTCATAATTAGAAAAAGATTTTCATGAAAGATCCAATACCTTTCTTCTTTCTAACTTCAGCAAAAGATAATGTAGAAGGAAAATAATCCAAGATTTTTAAGATAAAGAGAAACAAAATGAGGCAAGCTAAATATGAAGTGGCAGACGGCTCCAACAGAGAAAAGAAATAATTTGGATTGAAAGCTTCTACTTAAATTTGTGAGAAAAAAAGTAGTATTATACTGAAGAATAATTGAACTTTAATGAGAAGGTGCCTAATTATGTTGGGTATATTTATTTAAATATTTTAAATTGAGTGTTATAATGATTTAATTGAATAATAGTCCTGCTTGCTGTTTTAACAAAGAATTTTGTTTTTATAGAGAGACTGTGATATAACAGGATAAACATACTGTCTTAGAAATGACTGTGTATGGTATAGACACTCAATTATTTTTACAAAACTCTACCCACCAGTCTATTGTTCTTCTGGGAAGCTAGTCTATGCAGTGGGAGTAGAACCTGAGAAAAAATAATACATACTCATACACCCTATATATCTAACCCAAGCCTAAAACACGTTATAGAACCTTAATAAATCACAAATGTAGAGCAAGTCTTTTGTCTTAGGGTTTTACTACGGTGAACAAACACCATGAGCAAAACAGTTCTTTTAGAGGACAACATTTAAAAGAGGCTGGTTTACAGGATGAGAGGATTAGTTCATTATCATCAAGGCAGGAGCATGGCAGACATGGGGCTGGAGAAGCTGAAAATTCTACATCTTGATCCAAAGGCAGACAGGAGAAGACTGGCTCCATGTGGCTAGCAGGAGGGTCCCAAAGCCCATGCTTGCAGTAACACACCAATTCCAACAAGGCCACATCCACTCCAACAAGGCCTCACCTACTAATAGTGCCTGGGTGAAACATATACAAACCATCACACCAGTTAAACTTTTGACCAAGACCCTCACTAAAGTATATTTTATATTGTGTTTCATTGATTTTAGGCTATAACAAAATATTGTATTGTGTTGCCAGGTGGTGGTGGCATATGCCTTTAATTCCAGCACTCAAGAGGCAAAGACAGGTAGATCTCAATGAGTTTAAGCCCAGTCTGGTATACAGAGCTAGTTCCATGGCATCCAGAGTTACACAAAGAAATCTTGTTTCAAATGAATAAATAAATAAGCAAACAACTGAATAAGTAAGTAAATAAATAAGTTCTGTGTTGCTTAGATGACAGAGATTTACTTAAATTTACTTCCCATATTTCTAAAAGCTGATATTTCAAGGTTACCGTATCCATGAGTCGTATTCCTAATCTGCCTAGTTTGTATATAGGCATAGTACAGAAGTTGAGTCAAAAGTACTCCTCTTTTATTCCTTGTACAAACAGTAACCTATTAAGAGGTATTTACCCACTTAGTTTTATCTAAACTTATTTACCTTCCAAAGCTTCAATATGGAGTTATAGGGAGACATAACATTTAGTAACATTATCTCCCAGCACCCCATTTCATTTTCTTCTCCCTTGCAAAATATATTCAAACCACATTTCTGTGGTAGACTGAGAAGGTTTAGCCCCCATAAATTCATGTGTTTAAATGCTTGGCCAATGGGGAGTGGCACTATAAGAAAGGGTGGGCTTGCTAGAGAAAGTGTGTGTGTGTGTGTGTGTGTGTGTGTGTGTGTAATACATTTATACATACACACACACACATACACACATTCAATTTCAGTCCAGTCTCCTCCTGGCTGTCTTCAGATCAAAATGTTGAACTCGCAGCTCCTCCCTCACCATGTCTTCCTGCACAATACCATGCTTCCCACCATGATGATAATGGACTAAACTTCTAAAGTTGTAAACAAACCCCAGTTAAATATTTGCCTTTATAAGAATTGCCTTGGTGATGGTGTCTCTTCACAGCAAAAAATCTCTAAGTGAGACAATTTCTAAGAATCTCAAGTCAAAATAATTTTTCTGCATATGTATATGGGTGGTATTCAAGCATGTTATTGGGCACAATTGTGTGTGGTTATCATGTGTCCTCCTTCATTGGGGTCCATCTTGTATATGGAGTCAGGCTCTCTTACTTGAACCCAGAGATCACAAATTAAGCTATCCTATACAGCCAACTTACTTTGGGAATCCTTTGTCTGTTTCCCCAAAACTGCATTACAAGCAGAACCCAGTACCCATTCATGTCAGTACTAGGGGTCCAAATTCTAGTCTACGTGTTTTCATGATATTGCATATGAAACACTTTACCCAGGGAACAATCCCCTGGATCTTCCCAACCTCTAAAATTATTTATCAAATAAACTAAATAAAAATAAGTGCTTCCAAGATACAAATGTGGGATAGGTGTAAGACAAGCATTCCAACTCTAAAAGGATAAAATAGGGGAGGGGAAGAAGAAACTAATCCCCAGGAAGTCCACTTCCTAGCAAGGCTAATCCTTGAGGTTGTAAGGATCAGAGTATCTTATCAAACAATTTATTCCCTTGTGAGTCTACCATACTCATGAGAGAGAGAGAGAGAGAGAGAGAGAGAGAGAGAGAGAGAGAGAGACAGAGACAGAGACAGAGACAGAGACAGAGACACAGAGACAGAGAGACAGAGGGGCACCGGGGTGTGTATGTGTATGTGTGTGTGTGTGTGTGTGTGTGTGTGTGCGTTTGTGTATAAGAAAGAGAGACAGACAGACAGACAGACAGACAGACAGACAGACAGACAGACAGATAGACAGACAGAGACAGAGAGACACACACAGAGAGACAGAGAGATAGGGATTGAGAGAATCCTTTACAACCTTCAGTTCTCAGCTAGGGCATGCCAGGCCATAGTTCTCTCAGGTGGACCCATCCTGAAGTTTCCTCTGATTAAGGGGTCGGGGTCAGGGTGCAAGGAGAAATGTTGACACTGTAAAATTCTTACTTAATCATGGAAGCAAAGAAAGCAGGTGGGGGAGGTGTTCCAGTCTATATGCCTTAATATTTGTGTGAGCCATAGCCACCTAAGAGCACAGTGGTTCTTAAGTCATATGACTAGGTCTGAGCCTAGGAGGTTTGGTGTGGTAGGGGCTAAGATGTGCTGCCACACTAGGGATGCTACGCAGTAGCTCTACACTCACTGCAAGAATTTATGGTGTTGTCATACTAGTATCCTAAATTATCACAGGCTCATATGATAATGCAGTTCTGTAGTCTGGATGCCACCCAGATCATACACCAGCACCCACCTTAAAATTTAACAACCATTGAGACTGTTTCTATGAAAAATGTGTTCCCAGATGCAAATAGCATTCTTTCTCGGAGTTTTGGAACAGCCTGTGCAGTAGCTAGCTCTCTCTGCCACAATGTGATGCATTTGTTTTGCACTGAAAGTCTGTTTTATATCCCTTCTACTATGAATCTCTGGCTCTCAGAAATGACTTCCAATAATAAATTGACACCAAAAATGGATAAGAAATTTTTTTTAAAAGGCAGTAGGGAGCTGGAAAATATGAAGAAGCTGCATTGTCTCGAGAATGTTTTGAACATTCTGCTTAAGGAAACGTCACGTTTTCAAGGGAAAAGAACTCATCTGATATGAATTATTCTCTCTGTGGCACTTAATAAAGAGCTGTACTGCTTGGGACAGGAAGTCAGGTTCACATGGTCTTGGCTTTAATGATAATAAAGTGCATGGAAATGGAGGCACATATTGTCACAAGTGTTGTACATTAGAAGCAAAGCTACCACACTGAAGTCTGTTCTAAGGTGAAGGGCTCTGCTTCGTGGACATTCTGAGGAAATCTGGTAAACTTAGACAAATAGTTCAGTGATGTCCAACATACCCATTAGGTTCAAATGTTGCAAACACTCTCTGTAGATTTATCCCCCCACCTGACCTTATGTGTCATAAATTCCAAAATGTTGATGTCAAGCTGTGACAATGCACCCATCTATTAATATTAGAAATCCTGTCTATTAGCTCCGTAAACATAATTACCCAGTCAGTCCTTTGTAGACATTCAATACTAACAGCACCAACCACGGTGTTCAGTCATCTCCCTAAAACAAGCCATGCATTGCCTCAGGGAACCTTAGACAAACCAGCTTCTGGAAGGGGGAGGGGGAGGAAATTGCAAATTGCAGGATCTGCTGATCTTGGATATAGGTCTCTCCACAGGAGCTTCCAAATGTGTCTTTGTTTATGCTCTGATCTCAGGGTTGTTGTAGGGTACAGAACTAAGGAGGAAGGAATTTGTTGCTTTAACGAAAGAAAATGTAATTAAGATGTGAATGAAAGGGAAAGTGAAAAACAGAATTTAAAAAAAACTATCTTGGTGCTTAGTGTATTCTAAGGCAAATATTTACACATTCATATATTTAACATGATTATTTTAAAAGTAAGGTTTTAGTCCTAAATATGAAGATTCTGACGAATCTACACAAGCCTTAAAACAAGAAACTGTAGCTATGACATATATAAGTATAACCTCAAACGATCACACATTAAGCATTCATTAAAATTAGTGCGGTGTTTCTCACTTGGTGTTATTAACAACTTTACTTCTGCACTTGGAGGAGCATCCTGCATATAGTACCAATGTCAGCGGCTCAGAGTAAGGTTACGAGGATCCAAACCAGTCCCTGCACATCTTAGCAATGCAGAACAAGGAAATAAGTTGGCATCTGTAACTTTTGGTTTTCTTTCATAATGTACTTCTCTTGAAGTAGATTATGTGGAAATACTCAGCGCAAGGACTGTATAAAAGAAAAACGTAAAACTACTATAGAGCCCATCCCAAATACAGTTTGCCTTCCTTTGCCTTATTCTTCATTAAAAGTTTAATATATATTTTATAATAAGACAAGTCATAATGAGAACTCTTCAGCAAGCACATCAGTTTATGATGGGAGCACAGTCTACAGGCTACTGGGTATGAAAGAGTTAAGTGGAACATTGCTTGGATTCCTAAGAGAAGGGGGAGGGAGAAGGGAAGCAGGATTGAATTGACTCACAGGAGCTGAAATACTTCATGGTGTTTCTTCTAGGCCCCAGCCAGTCCAGACAGAAGTGCTTCTCCTGAAGTTTGTTGTGTCCTGCTTTCCCCACACTGTGGCACAGTGGGAAGCCAGGAATGCTAGGAAGATACTAGAGCTTTCTGTGATCCTATGGGAAAATGCACTCCAGTGCCCTATGCCATGTTATAAGGAAGCAACCCTTTCTCACATCATAGTATTGGAAGTGTAGAATAAAAATTCTTAACTAAGTCCCAAAATGGAGTCAAGCATGCTCCTATAGAGCAGAGAAA
>NW_022196902.1:9251676-9284457 GCF_008632895.1 Mastomys coucha
TCGCTCTCTCGCTCTCTCAAACACACACACACACACACACACACACACACACACACATTCTTCATGCACCACATTTGCACCTGTTGCACAACATAAGGAAAGAAACCTAGGCTCCATCAGAACCCAGAGTGTCCCAATTCAGTCTGTTGTCACCATATGTTTAATGCAGAAAACTGGGTAAATATATATCAGAAAGTTATTGCAGAACATTGGAAATCTGTCACACACTTATGCTTGTCAAATCTGTAGCACACACACAAACAAAAAAAAATCCCCATTATTTTGGCCACTATTTATTTCTCTCTTAGCTAGAAGAAGGCAAGGGCTTTCATATATTGTTCTGCTTTAGACTTTTGGCTGTCTGCTATTTATTATATACTTAATAAAAATTTGCTGACTTAGTGGATAAACAAATATTGTCAATTCTAAAGGAGAATTTCATGATTATAAATATATAAATCCAATGGAATTACAATATGGTAATTGATATGCATGGAGAACAGGTCAGATTAATGAGTAGGTGCAATTATTTTACATCACAAATTAAATTACATGTTTCTTTTTATGATTTTCTGTAGCTATTAGTTAAGAAAAATTCTAGATTTGTGTTTATATGAACATGTAATGTGTTTCTATTATTTATCAGTCAAGACTTTAGTAACTAGAGAGTAATTCTCAACCTTTGGGACATGCCTCCCACAGGGTCACATATGAGCTATCCTGTACATCAAATATTTACTTTACAATTCATAACGATAGTAGTTGTAAAGTAGAAATGAAATAATTTTATGGTTGAGGGTCACCACCACATGAGGAACTATATTAAGGAATCATTTATCTAGAATATTCCTTAAAGAAAGCTGTAAGAAATGCCGCATCAACCCATGTCCACTTTCACATGGCTCACCCAGGCCTAAGAAGACAAGGCAGATTTTGTAACTCAGTATGGCACCCTGGTGAGAGTTACTTATGTGAAAGATAAACACATTGGTTGTGTGTGTATAGCTCTCTATGGTAGAAAATAACCAAATTCTTATCTTTTAGACATTAAAATAGACTTACTAATTCCAGTAAGTTGATCTCATGCTAAGTGGTAACAATTTGCTTGTCATGATTCTTCTTCTCTTCAAAACAATGATATTCACCTTTCTTGCAATTCATTAGAAGCAATTCAGACCAAGCACCATTCTCTGTCTCCTACAAAATAACTAAATACCAAATTTGAGCTTTATTAACATGAAGACTTTTCTGTCATTCTTTTAAAGATGAAATGTTTTCTCTCTTCCTTCCCCTCCACTCATGACCCTCATGAGCCTTGATGGTCTAACCAGTGACTTTCTTTTATAGAAACCATTTACTTCCCTATTAGGTCATGTTTGTTTAACCACTACATAGCTCTCCTCATGGGAACTTCCAGTGGACATTGCAGAGAATAAAGAGAGACCCACTAATTTGTAGTGACTACAAGTCATAAATAGTTAAACATATACAAAAAAATGTTAAACATAAACATATGAAGAGTTTCATTAGCAGTCACCCAAAGTTCATTTTAATAGCAAAACTGTTAGGACAGCCTCTAACACTAAACCCATTTTAATTATTAAAACACATGTTACAACACCAAGAGTGATCCTGGTGTAAACTGTGGATTCTGAGTGACCTCACTGTCACTCTAGGCTCATAGATTATTGTCACGGGGCCAGCCGATCTGGGCCTCTCTCAACCCGCAGGAGAAATGGGGGTCCTAGTCAGGTCGACAAGGCGTAGGCGAAAAAATGACGACAGAGACGACACATGAAGTATAAGATCTAAATGTATTTCTTAGAAATGGCATCACACTTTTACAGTCATTGCAAAAGAGAGATGGTAAATCTGACAGCTCAATAGTTGAAGTACATCTGAGGCTATCTGAAACATACTGAGTCTAAAGCAGCAACTATCTCCTCTGAACTGGTGTTGCATTCCCTGGGCCCAAGTGCTCTGGGCCCAGGGGAATGCGGATTGCATGAATCTGAGTCCTAGCCCATCTAAATTCTAGTTTTAGTCCTGCATGCGATTCCAAGTCCTTCTCCCAGTCCCTGTCCTAGTGAAAAGCAGGCTTAAGTAGCATACAGCAAGCAGGGCTGATGTCAAGAGTCACGTAGGCAAGTGGGGGTTACAGCAGGGGCCACAAAACTGAAGTCACATATGCAAGTGACCCCCACACCAAGGTCAGCAGGGTCTGGTAGCTAGGTGTGAAGCAGGAGGAAGAGTAGTGGAGCCCTCCCTGTTGAGGAATTTAGGTATTCCTATGCTAATTCTCTGGTTCTAGCTGGAGGCAATGGCCAGGAGATTACAATCTAGCATTTTCTGCTAATTCTCTGGTTCTAGCCTGGGGGCAGGCAGTGGGGAGTCCCGACCTAACACTTTTAGCTAATGTCCTAGAGTGAGGGAAACCCTACATTACTCTCTAGTATGCAAAACATTTCTAACTATTATGAACTGTCTATTGCCCTAAGGAATGTTGCTAGCTCTGGTGAGGTTAGAAACATTGTGTCGGCCAGGAGACAATGCCCAATCTTAACCATTTACGAATCATTACTTGGGGTACCTTTATGCCTTATTATGAGGCCATGTTGATGATTGGAAAGACTGATCTGGAACACGTCTGAGTTAGGGGATACCAGCGACTGTCTGAAATCCAGGAGGCACAGAACTCCTTTGGAATCTTATTGCCTCTTATCCTTTATCAGGATTTATCCCCAATATTTTGGATGTGACTGGAGTAGACCAGTGTGCGTAGCAGATTATAACAAATTCATTATCTATCTGGGGCTTCTGATCCTGGGAGTAGGCTATGTGTGTGTGAGGATTTTAAGAATTTTGTACTTGCAGCTCATTTATCCTGTTAGCCCCAGCTCTGTTAAAAAATGTTTTGAGCATGAAGACCTGAGTTTGTTCCTCAGACACATGAAAAGAATGTGGTAGCATTCACTTATAATGCCAGCAATGAAGAAACAGGACAAGAAGAGGCATGAAACTCACTACCCAGCCAGCATACCCTATTTAGCAAGTCCAATGCCAGGGAAAGCCCCTGCCTCAAAAACCTCTGTGGACCATGCCTATGGAACAATAACGGATGTTGTTTCCTTGCCTCCATATGCACATGTATGTACACACACATGTGAATACACATGAATGAGTGCATATGTATATAAACAGACAACATACTGAGATATGGTATAAATTATGCCATTTTTCAAAACAACATATATTTTTTGAATATTGCTATATGCAATTATAACAACATTGAAATAGGAATATTAATTACTGTTTACTTACAGTGTGTCATTCCAATAAATTCATCATGAGGTGGAAATATCATTTCAGAAAAGCATGTACCAGAGCTAACCTACCAAATATCATAGGCCAATGCTAAAAAAGTACTATTTATTATTCGTTGTTTACTTTTCTGATCACACAAGTGACTGACAGATTTATATTCCTGCTGTTGACCAGTCTAGCAAAAGAGCATAAATATCATTATCCTAGTAGAGAAACACATACCTAAAGTCAAGGGATGGTTTCTACTAAATAAGTGTAGCTTTTATCACCATAAAGTGGAAAAGTTACAAGCAGAACTATAATAAATCAGAAACCAACTCTATTACTCTCTTTTAATCTATGAGAAGAATTCAGCAAAGAGATTACATGATTCTAAATATCCGATTATGCCTCAATCCAGTTGAATCATGCTCCCAAGCCCCTTAAGAATGGTTCTTTAAACCATAGACTATAGATGTTTCTTGCAAGTACTACAAACTCTATATAAAACATTGCATGGATAATATATATTAAAATCTCTGTGTGTGTTCACTGCAGAGACAGTGGAAATGAACCCACTCCTGACAGTTTTATCAGAAATCAATAATGTAAGAAGTCCTTTGAGCTGTTCATTTGCATCAGGGTCACCAAACAGCCCTGGCGATTTGGGGTATCTGCCCAGTTCTGAAAGAGCTCACATGTTCATGTCATTCATTTGATGGTTTATTTTCCCAGTAATAGCATGTGGATTGATGTGTCATTTTTATTTTCCTTAATTTTGTCTTCTGCTTTATAAAAATTATAAAGTCCATCATGAGTATAAACAAAAACAAAAACAAAAAACAAGATTTCAAAAGTTTAGTAAAGAAAATGTCCTTCTGAATTGTTTAGATAATAGCTCTGATATGGACCAGGGAACTTTTCAAAGGATGTGAGTGATTGTTCCCAGTGTACAAACTCCTCTCAGAAGAGTTACTTTCATGAAAATCATTACACAATAAAGTTAGAGCTAAACATAGAAATATTTTGAATATACCACCTGTCCCTGCCCCCAAACAGTATTTTATTTTTCATTTTAGGTGGAGTTGCTTGGATACAAAAAAATCTGACAGAATGTAAATAATTGTGGAGCAATTTGTAGGATGTTTAAACAATAAAGAAAGGTTACTAGCGGTGAACAAGTTCTCTAAAATTGGGCTCTGGTGACAACAGAATGAAAAAGAACATTACAAATATCTCCTGGAAGATTTTTTAAAAAAATATTAAAGACTCTAGAAACAGAGGAGTGTCGACAGTACGAGAAGAACAAAGAGTCCTCAATACCAGAGGCTTCAGGAAGTAAGCAATGGCTTTCAACATTTTCCAAATCATTGCTGTGATACTTTAAATTGCATGAAGAATTTAAATGTAAAAATAAGGTTTGTGGCAAATTCAGAATGTGATATAGACTATTAAAAGAGTAAGAATTTCTCTGGCCTAAAATATCAACAGGGAAATAATAGTTTGCATCCTCTAGGGCAGGTCTCAAAAAATCTAGAGGAATACTTACTTAAAATAATGTTGGTCTTCAATGTTGAAAATTTACAGAGGAGAGAAAATAGAGAAGCAGTGTTCTGAAGATTTACACAGTTGCTGCATTGTGTTTCTATGGGTTGTGTACCCACTCTGAAAGAGGTTTTCTTTTTTGTATCAACAAAAAAAAAGGTTGGTACCACCAGAGTCCACAACTGCTTGACCCCCATAGACCTCAAGTCCCTCTGGAGAAACCTATGAATGGTTTGCTAGTTTCGGAAAAGCATTCTGACCCCTTCTGAGTTTGTGCCTTGGACCCACATCCATCATTCCAGCCATTTGCATTCTTTTTTATGTTTTATTTTGTGTTTTATCTCATATCATTTAGTTTGAATAAAATTTGTCACCCTACCTGTATGTCACCTAGCACTTGTGTCATGGAAACCTAAAGGGGGCTAGGCTTGGGTCTATAACAGTAAGATGGTGGGTCAATGGAACATTTTGCCTTGTTTCCTGTTTTCTTCCCATTTTTCTAGTGAAGAGATTCCATGAATATTAGACTGAGACTTAACCTGACTCTGTAATCCAGGTCACAGTCAGCACGTGAACTCTCACACGATCTGTGCAATGTCAGCTCCAAGTGTCTACTTACATCAGGTCCTAGAAACAGCACAATACCTTTGGTACCATGCTTCCTCCTAACTCTTGTTGAAAATACAAACATGCATAGAAAGAAAAAAAAGCTAACTGACTTTCTTAATGTCGTTCAGCTAGAAAAAGAAGCAGGTGCGCGAAAATTCAGACACAGCTGGAAAGAGCCAGGTATGACAAGTGTAATGTCTCTCCACCCCTCTTCTGTATTGACAGACCCTCAACAGCAATTCCAAATACACACCCTACTGATGAAATAAATGAAGTATGAATAAAACTAAGTCCCCTCAGCAGCTTTGATGGTGTCTCAGTTGTTACAGGGGTTTGGTGGTTTTTACAGTTGTGGATCTGTTTTCAATGAACTTAATAATTTTTTAGATTCTTACTACCTACAAATAAAGAGAAGAGAGGAAAGAAGTCTATTTTAGTCCTTTCTGCTTTAGGCTCAGTTGAAGTTTCCAGAAATTCATAGCTAATAAGCTATAAAATGATATCAGTTGTTAGACCAACTCATGGCTGCAAGACAAAGGTCAAATATTTCCATGACTAAAACCAACAATATCAAAACAAGTTAGTTCTCATCTGAAATAAATATGCTCACCCCCAGGCATCATTATACACTTTAAAACATTTCTAGTTAGAGATGAGTTACTAAATATATTTTAAAGAGTTTTTTTTTTAATAAACAAAAATTTCTAAGGTTATTGTCATGGAATTCTAAGTTGTGACTGTAGTAGAACTTGGCTAAGACTGAGAGGTTCATATAAGCATGTAGAATCTTCTTTTTTCATACTTAGTAATATTTTATTTTAGTCAATTTGGGCACCTATGACAAAACCCTATAATCTAGGCAGCTTCAACAATAGACATTTGTTTCCTGCAGTTCTAGAGACAGAAAAGGCTAAGACCAAAAACATCCTAGTAGACTTGATCTTTGGTGAAGGATGTTTTCTCATTATTTATTCAAGTAACCTTAGTATGTAAGAATGTAAAAATAAAGTGTTGATGAATCTTTTTTTTTTAATCTTCTAATTTCATCAAATGGTACCTGTCCTTACAACTTCATTACTAATTGTTTCTCAAAGGTCCCAGCACTTTTGAAACCTATTAAAACTAGGGTTGGTGAATTTGGGAGAAAAACAGACTTACATTTATGAAAACACATCCATTTAGTTATGATTTATCTTGCCCTGCAGTATGATACAGAACTATACTGAGAGGAAGAAATGGGACTATTATCTTAGACCTTCAATTCACCATCAAAGGACCTAGGAAAGGATTTCCAGCATAGAAGAAAGCCAACGACTGATTACTAGTGTATGGTGCTTAAGGGTCATACATAATCTCACCAAGAAAGAAGTAGGAAAAACAGATAGGTTCTATAGAAAACAGAAAGGCAGGGGGTTGCAGAAAATGAACTTTGAGGCAACAGCAAATTTGAAAGTGAATGGAGACAGGGAGAAGAAAGAAGATGTAGAGACATGGGAAAAGTTTGAGAACTGGATGTTTACTTTCTGGACAATTTTTAAAATATATTAATTGGGGATGGCTCAGTGTTTATGAGTGCAGGTTGCTCTTCTCCATGACCTGAGTTAGGCTCCCAGCACCCATTTCAGGTGGCTCACAACTGCTTGTAACTCCAGCTCCAGGATCTTCCTCTTAGAGCATGGGCTCTCAGAGGTACAGGGCCCCACACAGGTATGTACATATACACAGAGCTAAAATGAAAATAAATTGTTAAGTACAGAGGTTAGGAATCATTGCAATGGATTTAATGTGAGTGAACTCCCTTCCAAATAGTACAGGCTACAGACTCTAACTACCTTCTGACTTCAATACCTTCTCCTTAGAAGCAACAGAAGCTGGATCTGGTTAACATAATTAGAACCAATTTTATTCCCTTTGTCTTCTTACCACTTCAAGTTTTACATGCTAGGCACTTTAGACTCTGGTTTATCATCTATAACCTTTCTTATGGAATGTGGATAATAACTAACATATTGTCAGTGGTCGACTTTGTATTTATATATAAACATTATCAAATTTTTTTAAAGATGCAACAAAGGGCTGGAGAAATGAGGCTCAGGAGTAACTGTTTCTCTTGCATTAGACCCCAATTCAGTTCCCAAGACCCATGTCATACAACTCACAACTGCTTGGATTTCTAACTCCAGAGGATATGACACCTCTGGCCTCCACATATAAAGAGATGGAGAAATGACTCTGTAATTAAGAGTATTTGCTCCTAAAGAGGACTCATGTTGATTTCTAGCACCTACATGGTAGCCTAAAACATCCATAACTCCAGTTCCAGAAAGTCTCATGCTCTCTTGTGACTTCTGCAGGCATCAGGCATGCATGTGGTACATAGACATACATATGAGTAAAACAATAGTACACATAAAATAAAGCAAAATAAACTATAATATAAAGAAGCACCAAAAAAGGTCTTCTGTAATTTAGGTCGTAGCACATTTATACTAGTATTTTGGGGCATTGTTTAAATACTAGATAAAGCAGATATGGTGAACATGTTCTCATATTGTGTGTATGTGTGTGTGTGTGTGTGTTTATCTATATTACTGATAAAAAAAAGATCAATACAGCTAAAAATACCCTAACTTGGTGACAGACATAGAGCTAATTGTTAGCTTCTACTATCGAAACAATATAAATTCCAGTAGGGAAGGATTTTCTCAGCCCTTGGGAGTGGAGGAGCAGTAATTAGGTCTAATGGAATCAGTTGAGAAGTGGAACATTAGGCCAATCAGGAAAAACCTTCCAGCAAATGAAAACTATTCAATAATGGAATGACCTCCCAGGAGAAAGGTAAGAAGTCATGTAGAACTCTGCTGGACAATAGAGGATCTCTCATTGTCTTAGCACTTATGATCCTTTATGTCCCATGTGTGCGTGTGTGCTAAAATTTTATTTTATTTAATGAAACATTCAAATCTCTTCAACAAAGACTGTGAATATAGAAAGACTATATTGTATATGTGAAAGGTAAAATAAGTGTTGGACTATAAAGTTCTCTAGACATAGAGCATGTATATTCGTGAATAGAAAGATGGATACATACATATATACAATTATACACCATAGAGGATAGATACATAGTAGACACATTTATGCAATAATACATGATAGAATATAAGTGAAAATTAGGTAAGTAGGAAGATGATAGGTAGATTGGTAGATAGAGAGATAGATAGATAGATAGATAGATAGATAGATAGATAGATAGATAGATAGATAGACAGACAGAGAAAATAAGGAGTAAGAGAAAGTAAACTAGAGAGAACATGGGTATTTAAAGTTCTCTATGACTGCTTTTTACCTTTCATTGTCAAATGAAAACACTAAAAACTGTGACTGATGGATGTAACAGAAATATACTAAGAAAGCAAAGCTCAAAATTGTCCATTTTATACTATACACCTCCAGTGTCAGAAGCAACCAAATTTCATTTCTTTTCAGTTAATACTTGTTACCTTTGAAAATAAGCTCAACCATTTGTCTAAAACTCCAGAAGCAAACAAAAGAGTTCAGGTGACAAAAATGTTCCAACTCTCAATTGAGAACTGAAGTTTCAGTAACTTGACTTTTTCTTCAGATCAGGAAAATCACTTTCCAAAAGCCTCTGCCCCCATGGAGTGACACAGTCCCATCCCACATACATCTCTGTATCAGTATCAGTGCTGGCGAATGTATTAACAGCAGCATGACTGGCAAGCTCCACGTTTGTCTAATCGACCACAGCTGATAGCAAGCTCAAGCGTGGTTGACGACAGCAATCTCTACAGGATTTTCCAATGCAATACTGTTTTTTTTTTTCTTTCCTTTTCCAATTCAGGGAGAGGAAGTTAGTAAAGCAAGACAGATATAAAAACAGTGTTTAGGTGGCTGCACTAAACCCATGCCAGCTTGATGAAATGTCACATTTTCATGACTTCACACAAGAACCAAGCCACAGAGGAAAGCACCCCATGGAGTGAATGCTGTGCCAAATGTCCAATCAAATTCGCCGTGAATCGCACAGAAGTAATTCCTAAGGACTCCTGAGAGAAATTCTTAACTTTCCCCCACCTCTGCACAATGAAAGAATTCAAAGCTGAGGATCAGGGTGGGGCCACCAGGGAGTTTATGTAACTACTTTGAAAAAAATAATCATGCAAACACTCTGCATGGCTTAATATCAGACCGAATGCATTTTTGTTTTAAAATGTTTAGAGTACATTTATGTAAAGAAAGTATGTCATATAGAATACTACAGTGCCAAAATAAATACCATTAAATTTTTTGTTTATATTTTTCTACACTGATATGTTCTGAAAACAACAGTTTTAGGAACAAAAATTTAGGACATATATGTGATATATTTGATAATGATATAATATATAATATGTATTATATAACACATAATATAAGATATATATAACCTTATTATTTTGTATAGTAATTTTAATATATACTATACTGTCCACATCATATGTTAAAAAATGTTTTATTAAAAGTCCAAAGAGGAATTTTATTGAGTCGGGTTGTAGCATTTAAGAGCACTGGCTGTTCTCTAGAGGTCCTGAGTTCAATTCCCAGCAATGATATGGTAGCTTCACAACTATCTGTAATAGGATCTGATTCCCTCTTCTGGTGTTCATGAAGACAACATTTTTATTTTGCTACTTTTCTGTACCATGTAGATCTCACTAATGCTACACTCCATTCCCTGAACTCCATTCCTTTTGACATTCTTCTAGAGTTCTTGACCAATGTTTGTGATTATTCTGAGTTCTGTGATTTCTTTCTCACCTTTTCTTTGTGGAATGCCATGAATATTTTCTTGGAGTGATGAGCTTGAATCATGTCAAAACAGGAATGGAACTCTTAAGACATTCTTACATAATTTTTAAAATATCCTTAAAATGTTTGTAATGACTTTCCTTTCTACTGTAAGAGTACTGATTATGGCTTTAGGCAGAGTAATTCTTTGTATGTCTTTGCTTTCTGCACCTATGAATCCATAAAATCTGCTGTATATTTGCTTGCATTGGTCAAAGCCATCATGCCTTACTGATTTGATGTGCTACTTCACCAAATCATCAAGACACTACTCATTAATCATGTCCATAAAATGATCATAACTAATTTCCTCAAATATTTCTAAAAGACCTTAGAGTAAGGTTTACTTTCCCCTAAGAGGCAACTGACATTGAGAAACACATATTTTTTTTTTAATTTTTCCTCATTTTTATTAGTTCTTTGAGAATTTTCTTATTTTTTATTTTTTATTATACATTTTTTATTTACATGCCATATGATATCTCCTTTCCCAGTTTCCCCTCCAAAAAGAGAAAAAAGTTAAATTAAATTAAAATTAAAATTAAAAAAAAAGAAAAAAAGGAAACAAAACAAAACAAAAACCCTGTTCCCTTCCCCCTCCCCCTGCTCACCAACACACCCTCTCCTTCTTCGTGGCCTTGGCAGTTCCCTACACTAGGGCAGAGAACCTTCACAGGGCCAAGGGCCTCTCCTCCCATTGATGACTGAATTGGACATCCTCTTCTACATATGCTGCTGGATCTATGAGTCACACCATGTGTACTCTTTGGTTGGTGGTTTAGTCCCTGGGAGCTCTGAGGGTACTAGTTAGTTCATATTGTTGTTCTTCCTAAGAGGCTGCAAACCCTTCAGCTCCATGGGTCCTTTCTCTAGCTCCTTCATTTGGGATCCTGTTCCCAGTCCAATGGATGGCTGGGAGCATCTACTTCTGTATTAGACAGGTACTGTCAGAACCTCTCAGGATAGAGCTATATCAGGCTCCTGTCAGCCAGCACTTGCCAGAAACCACAATAGTGTCTGGGTTTGATGACTGAATATGGGAAGGATTCCCATGTGGAGCAGTCTCTGAATTCTCCTTCCTTTAGTCTCTGCTCCATAGTTAAAATCTCTGCAACTCCTTCCATGGGTATTTTGTTTCCCCTTTAAGAAGGAATGAAGTATCCACACTTTGGTCTTCTTGAATTTCTTATGGTTTGTGAATTGTACTTCATGTATTCCGGTCTTCTGGGCTAATATCCACTTATCAGAGAGTGCATATGACGGGTGTTCTTTTGTGATTGGGTTACCTCACTCAGAATGATATTCTCCAGATCCATCTATTTCCATAAGAATTTCATAAATTCATTGTTTTTAATAGCTGAATAGTACTGCATTGTGTAGATGTACCACATTTTCTGTATCCATTCCTCTGTTGAGGGACATCTGGGTTGTTTCCAGTTTCTTGATATTACAAATAAGGCTGCTATGAACATAGTGGAGCATGTGTCCTTATTACATGTTGTACCATCTTCTGGGTATATGCCCAGGAGTGGTATAGCTGAGTCCTCTGGTAGTACTATGTCCAATTTCTGGATGAACCGCCAAACTGATTTCCAGAGTGGTTGTACCAGCTCGCAGTCCCACCAGCAATGAAAGAGTGTTCCTCTTTCTTCACAACCACTTCCAGCATCTGCTGTCACCAGAGTTTTTTATCCTAGTCATTCTTACTGGTGTGAAGTCGAATCTCAGGGTTGTTTTGATTTGTATTTCCCTGATGACTAAGGATGTTGAACATTTCTTTAGGTGCTTCTCAGCCATTCGTTCTGAGAGAATTCTTTGTTTAGCACTGTACCCCATTTTTAATAGGGTTATTTGGCTTTCTGGAGGCTAACTTCTTGAGTTCTTTGTATATATTGGATATCAACCCTCTATCAGATATAGGATTGGTAAAGATCTTTTCCGAATTTGTTGGTTGCTGTATTGTCCTATTGACAGTGTCTTTTGCCTTACTGAAGTTTTTGCAATTTTTTGAGGTCCCATTTGTCAATCCTTGGTCTTAGAACATAAGGTATTGGTGTTCTTTTCAGGAAAGTTTTCCCTGTGCCCATCTACCCGAGGCTATTCCTCACTTTCTTTTTATATTAGTTTCAGTGTATCTGGTTTTATATGGAGGTCCTTCATCCACTTGGACTTGAGGTTTGTACAAGGAGAAAGGAATGGATCGATTTGCATTCTTCTACATGCTAACCTCCAGTTGAGCTAGCACCATTTGTTGAAAATGCTGTCTTTTTGCCACTGGATGGTTTTAGCTCCTTTGTCAAAGATCAAGTGACCATAGGTGTGTGGGTTCATTTCTGAGTCTTCAGTTCTATTCCATTGATCTACCTGCCTGTCACTGTACCAATACCATACAGTTTTTTATCACAATTGCTCTGTAGTACAGCTTAAGGTCCAGGATGGTGATTCCACCAGAGGTTTCTTTATTGTTGAGAATAGTTTTCCCTATTCTGTTTACTATTCCAGATGAATTCGCAAATTGCTCTTTCTAAGTCTGTGAAGAATTGAGTGGGAAACTTGATGGGGATTGCATTGAAACTGTAGATTGCTTTTGGCAACATGGCCATGTTTACTATATTAATCCTGACAATCCATGAGCATGAGAGATCTTTCCATCTTCTGAGATCTTCTTCACTTTCCTGCTTCAGAGACTTGAAGTTCTTGTCAAACAGATCTTTTACTTGCTGAGTGAGAGTCACACCAAGGTATTTTATATTAATTGTGACTATGGTAAATGGTGTTCTTTCCCTGATTTCTTCCTCAGGCTGTTTGTTCTTTGTGTAGAGGAAAGCCACTATTATTGTGTGTGGTGCAATGTATGCTTTGAGCTCAAGTAAAGTTTCTTTTATGAATATAGATGCCCTTGCATTTGGAGTATAGAGGTTCAGAACTGAGAGTTCATCTTGGTAGATCATACCTTTGATGAGTATGAAGTGTCCCTCTTTATCTTTTTTGATCACTTTAGGGTGAAAGTCAATTTTATTTGATATTAGAAGGGCTACTCCAGCTTTTTTCTTGGGACCATTGGCTTGGAAAATTGTTTTCCAGACTTTTATTCTGAGATAGTGTCTGTCTTTGTCACTGAGATGGGTTTCCTGTATGCAACAAAATACTGGGTCCTGTTTACATACCCAGTCTGATAGTTTATGTCTTTTCATTGTGGAATTGAGTCCATTGATAATAATAGATATTAAGGAAAAGTAATTGTTGCTTCCTGTTATTTTTGTTGTTAGAGTTGGAATTCTGTTCATATGGCTATCTTCTTTTAGTTTTGTTGGAAGATTACTTTTTGTGGATTCCTTCCCCCACTTTGTTGTTTGGGAGTGACTTGGTTCTGTAAAGCAGCCCCTACAGGCTGCAAGCTGGAGTTGAGCACCTGCTGTGTGGAGGAGTCCTGACTGCTGCTCCTTAGATCAAAGACTTAGCAGGTCTCATGCTTATGTTAAAGGTTTACCGGATCTTCCTTTCAAGATCTCCTTCTGGTCTGCTGTTAATGGATTTTCTCCTGTTTATGTTATATGGGCAAGTGTCGAATTCCTCTGGGTCTGGTTCCCAAGCCTAACTATAAATACTGAGTGAATTACAGTAAAGCTCTCGCTCTCTCTTATCACTTCTACCTGGTGTCTGTGTCTTTCCTTGTTAACTGTTTGCCTTCCCAGGACCCAATTAACCCAGTTGGTATATTTACCCACAGAAGAAGAGAGACCGTCCGGGCTGGTCCCCTTCAGATGGCGCCCAACGTAGGGCTAAGACATGGGAGTGCTCTAGGAGCGGTAATATATCATAGATACAGAGATTTCTAGACAGATCCCCAGAACTGGGGTAGACAGTTTAAGACTTTGGGGTAAGAGCGAAACATTTTGCTCCTGGGTTGAGGATAAGATGGGCTAATTTTCTTCTAAAAAATTAAAAGATATGCACTTACAATCTTATTTATGAGACAGCCTCATCAGGGTTTCCAGATCTCTTTAACCGGGGCTGGGTTGAAATGATAGCACTCAGAACTCTCAATTCTAGCTAGATTTGATGGTGAAGATTTTTTGCCAAGATGTCGACAGGAGTTCAGCGGGGCTATTCTGCCGAGGAGATTGGCATGCCAGGTTTCCAGCTGATTTAGCTGGGGTTCAGGGGGTCAGCCGGTAGGCTGGGAACTCGGATTGGGTTCTGAGAGATGTAGACTGTGGTAACTCTAGGCTTAGAGGTAGTCTGTCCCCTGTTTTGTTCAACTCGGTGCTCAGAGCTGCTAGAGGTATATGTTTATGTTTTTTCATGTTACATGTGAGTCGTGTCTCGTGGTGTGAATGAGAAGTCTTGAGAATCCGGCATCGGATCTGCCAGTCAGCCGGTCTGCCAAGCAGGGTCAGGTTCGCACAGTCGGCTAATCTCCAGGTACAGCTGCCTGTGCCTGTCCGCAGCTCCTGGGTGACCTGCTCAGATCGGAGCACGGAGCAGAGATTGACTGGCTAGACAGCCTGGTTCAGAGTGGCTGCCTGCTGGCCGTGTGAGGAACCTGGCTGCCGCAACCGCCTGTTCTGATGCAGCTCCTGGGTGCTCAGATCTGAGCAGGGAACAAGAGTTGGCTAGAATACACAGAGACAGCCTGGTTCAGAGCCCACGGTACTGTGCCATGCTCTGGGGGGGTGTAGCCGGGGCCGGGAGGGGTGAGCAGTCCAGAGACCAAGATCCGTGGCTGCCTGCTGGCCGTGTATGGAGCGTTGGCTCCGAGTTCCATAGTTTGATACAACCGCTGGCCGTGTGCGGAGCTAGGGCTCCGTCCTAGAGAGTGAGAAAAGGTTAATACAGCGGTCCTGCGGCTCGCCTGCCCCGGCTGGCTTGTACGAGACAGGCAGGGGTTACGGCTTACAGGTCCCTCTAGACTACATTTCCCAAACTGCTTTGTGGCGGCCGGCCGAGCCCAGGAGCCCCGATTGTTGCACCTGCGCCTGCTTGCGTGAGCGTCTGGCTGCCCGCGCCACACCCGAGTCCTCCGTCCCTGGCCAGCCCACGCGAGGTGGAGTTCGGGGAGGTTGCCCGCACCTGCCAGAGTAGGGTGCACACCCGCTGGGCTGTTCGGTATGGCCTGCGTGCAGCCCCACACAGCTACTTACTACACAGATTTGATTCCTAAAGAGTTTAGGTTGCCTTTAACTGAGAGGCACCTTCTAAATTCTTAGATTAGACGTTTTTTCCTTAGAAATTAATATTAAAAGGGTTAGATTTGATGATTTTCTGTTGATTATTGTTTTACAGTCTGGTTACAAGTTCATTTTTTACAAGCTTGGTCCCTGACTCTGCTGTAACTATAAGGACGCTTCTCCATGTTGGCCACTAACAAGCCAGAAGTGCCTGCTGGGTGGTCCCTAGACCTCTCCAGCGTGTTACACTGTAGGCCTGGGAAAGAGTCCTACTTACTCTAACCACTAGAAGTGTGGGGGCTCAAGAACTCAGCCTCTCTATGCGCTGTGGAACGCACAAGGGGGACGTGATCATTTACACCTGCCCTGCTTGAACCAGCTGGTTACAGCTCTGGGGTCAGAAGATTTTTGTTTCTTGACTTGATTTAGAACAGAATAGACTAGGTTTCCTTCTACGGTGACATTTTCTAAGATAGTTATACGTAGAGACCAATTGATAACCTTGTATGATTTCCAAAAATTATTGGGTGATTTTAATTGACTTCATCCTTACCTAAAACTTACTACTGGAGACCTGAAGCCTTTATTTGATATTCTTAGAGGTATTTCTGATCCAATTTTCCCTAGATCCTTAATGTAGAAAGTGATATCTGCTTTACAGCAGGTGGTTAAGACTATTGAGTACCTATTCATTACTTACATTGTGGTGACAGTAAGAACCTGTTTGTGGATCCATTCTAGGAAGTCTCCAATACATATTTTCGTGCCATTTTTTGAAGCCCTTACACAGATAATTATACTGGGTGAGTTGCTATTGTTAACTTACCTTGGCAAGGAGCCAGATGTTATTTTCCCACCCCCTTTTTACCTTAGAGCTAGATTTCTTATCTACTCCTTGGCTGATTAACTACAGTTTTTAGGGCCATTGTAGCTGTGCCATTTACGTTTAAGTTTTTCTCCAACAGCTTCTGTTTTACACGGTTTTCAAAGTATACATGCCTACTAGACTTCCTAGTGTTCAGTTACCAAATTATCATTCTTGCACGTATAATTCTATTCTTTATTGGTCATATTAGGGCTCTTTCTGGCCTGCCAAGACTTTTGGCCAGAGACTTTATCTATTGACAGAGCCCTCATATAGAGAGATTTTGGTTTCTGATCCTGTGGCCCTAGCTAGACAGGATCAAGAGAGGATTCACCTATCCAGCCAGACTCTGTGGCCCAAACATTATATTTCCAGAATATAAGCAAGAATGATCCTTAAACTGTGCTCGAAATGTGTTATTTTTTCTCCAGTCCCACATTTGGGGTCTTCCCCAGAGGGCTGATACCTAATAATTCTGACATTTAGATATAACACATTATGCAGAAATTAGATAGCTTAAATATTTACATGTCTACATTGATAACTGCTCAAGATTTATATTCATTTCCCTACAAACAGAAGAAGCCTCTAATGATGTTTTTGTTCTTGGTTTGTCTAATTTTCAATGCTCTTAGCGTGCCCTAAACCAGTTTTACAGACAACGGGCCTTCTTTCACCAGAAAAGATTTTCTTTTTTTTCATTTTTTCTGAGGTTTTATTGTTGTTTACATGACTAAATTTTGTCTTTTTAGACCAAGGGGGGAATATCCACTCCCCAGAGACTTTTTTAGTTTTACCTTTTGGGCAGAGGCTTATCTATGTAGCCCTTGCTGACCTCGGACTTGTTTGGAGTGTGAGGATGTCCTTGCCTTCGCCTTCAGAGTGCAGACAAGCACTGTCTTGACCGGTTTGCAGATTACAGACATACAGCTTTGGTTAACTTTGATGACAAAGCTCCTGCTGGGAGAGGTGGGCCCACTGTGGCAGACCACTCAGGCTGCCTTTTTGCTGGCTGTTGTTATTCTCTTGCCTGTGCCCAGTTGCTTAGTCTTCATTTTTTCATTCCTTTCTTTTGTTCTGTAAGCTGGAGGGGTTTTTCTTGCCCGTTTTGCATGAGTTTTTCCTTTTGCCTTTTCTACATGTTTGAACGTGTTTTTTCGTTTGCTTCAGAAATCTGCTTTTCCCGACAAAGCAGAAGGTGGGTCAGGCAACTCCCGAAAATGCCTGGCTCGCACTTAGCCTCCAGACTTTCAAAGGTTAATTCAGTTTCCAGAGGCTTCAAAGAACTGATTTGCATCATCCTGAGACCATCTCCTGACAACCGACTCAGACCCCAGAGTTCTGGCAAACAAAAAGAATGATCCCAGCTACCCTGCCCCAAACATCAAGAAGTCAGAGTTTTCTGCTTTCAGAAGAATCATAACAGCTTCCAGACTTTGCAGGTTTCATGGACATATCTTGGAATTTCTGTGTGGAAAGATGGTGCAAGGAGAATCTAGTCCACTAATTATGAAGTCTGCCCAGACAGAGGCACATACCTAGTGGCTGTATCTCTGCCAGAGAGACGCTTTTGCTTGGCCCATTGAGTCAGGAAGGAGGGAGTCAGTGTGAATTTCAGATCCCTAGTTAATGCCCAATATATGTGCCAAGCTAAAATTGCCTTGATCCTGCCTCTTGCTTTGATATTAATAAGGGGTGAACTGTGGACTCCTTCCCCCCCTTGTTGCTTGGGAGTGACTTGGTTCTGTAAAGCAGCCCCTACAGGCTGCAAGCTGGAGTTGAGCACCTGCTGTGTGGAGGAGTCCTGACTGCTGCTCCTTAGATCAAAGACTTAGCAGGTCTCATGCTTATGTTAAAGGTTTACCGGATCTTCCTTTCAAGATCTCCTTCTGGTCTGCTGTTAATGGATTTTCTCCTGTTTATGTTATATGGGCAAGTGTCGAATTCCTCTGGGTCTGGTTCCCAAGCCTAACTATAAATACTGAGTGAATTACAGTAAAGCTCTCGCTCTCTCTTATCACTTCTACCTGGTGTCTGTGTCTTTCCTTGTTAACTGTTTGCCTTCCCAGGACCCAATTAACCCAGTTGGTATATTTACCCACAGAAGAAGAGAGACCGTCCGGGCTGGTCCCCTTCAAATTTTTTTGCTTTTTCTAGGATGTAGTTTCCCTCCTTGTATTGAAGTTTTCCATTTATTACCCTTTGAAGAGCTGGATTTTTGGAAATATATTGTGTAAATTTGGTTTTGTCATGGAATACTTTGGTTTCCCCATCTATGGTAATTGAGAGTTTTGCTGGGTATAGTAGCCTGGGCTGGCATTTGTGTTCTCTTAGGGTCTGTATGACATCAAGCCAGGGTCTTCTGGCTTTCATAGTCTCTTGTGAGCAGTCTGGTATAATTCTTAATTGAATTGGAAATGCTGGGGAGTGGACATGGAGTCATAGATCATGAAGAAGCCCAATAAAGCAGTGGCTGATGTGAAAGGGGGTAATAAGAAGGCAGAGCCTAACAAGATAGCAATTACAATAAAGGATAGCCATGGAGAACTGGAAAGTTTATCTCTGGGCAATGAGAAGGTGCAGATGAGATATAACAGACAAACATTGACACCTCGGGATATTAGGAGGGTGGGTACAAGTATTAGAAGAAGAAAGGAGGTTGATCGTGTATATTTAAACCTCGAATAGAAAAGGTTAAGCACAGCTGCCCCTGTATGAGGGGTATGATGAGATACTTGATTGTTGTAACTACACTCACGGTCAGATTTTAGCTTCTGAATCTAAGGCTCTCTCCATGGGAAGAAGTGGAGATCCCCTTAGTTTCCACCTTCCCTCCAAGCTCTGATTAGGGTTACAAGCTTCCCTCTCCCCAAGCACCCTTCTTACTACGTGCTTTCTGACCTCTCTCTCTCAAACTCTAACTTGTACTCTTTGCCTTCAACTTCTAGATTAATATTTTTCATTCTTCAGACAGACATCACTTGTGACTTCTGTCCCAGAGCTCTCTCTGATTCACTTGAGCAGTTTCAGTCTCCCTGTCAGAGTTTCTCACTGTGCTGGTCTTCACATCATTTGCTGACTATGTTGTATTAATTTCATCTCCATGACTACAGTGAGGTTACTCTGCTTGGCCATCAGGACCTAGGGAACTGTCAAGCACAGAAGAGGGACTTGCAAAATTACCTAAATATTTGGGCTAGAGAATCAAGTCACCAGATGTGAGTGACTGTTGCTATTGCAGAGGACCAGGGTACAATTACCAGCACCCCAATGATAGCTTACAACCCTGTGTATCTCAAGTTCTAGGGAATTTGACAGCTTCTTCTAACTAGTGCAGATACCTGGTACACATGTGATAAACATGCATTCAGCTAACATTCATACACATAAAAAATAAATTTTTAAAACACAATGTAAATATTTGCAGAGTGCATACACAACTTGTAACTACCATGAACAAGCGTAATAACTGCCTTTCCCTACCTTTAAGTCTTCTTACTTATTGCCTTTCATGTTGTTGTGAACTCCATGTCTTCTTTGCTACCTTTCCATTCATACAATTTGCTGGGTCATCAAAAAAGTCTTTCATTCTCTTAAAAAGTCTTTCATACAAAAGTCACTAATCTCACACCATTTACAACACATGTGGGTGCCTGTGTACTGGTTCTGTATACACAACTCACAAACCCAATTGCAACAAATATTACTTGGTTTATTACTTTCACTCCAGTTCTACATAGTTTTTGAATGAGGAAAAGAACAAATCCCCATTCCTATATTGGAGCAAAATTGAGACACATCAGAGTCTTCAAAACTGATTATAGCTACAGACAGTAAGTATTCTATCCATTCTAGGTCTTTCATAGTTAGGGAAACAAGAAGAGAAGGACCAAGAAAGAGAGGAGGAGATGGTATATACAAATATGAAGGTATCTCACTTACCAAGGCCTCATAGACAAAGTAGATAATGGTCAAGCTTCTGAAAACTACATAGCATGGGTAGGGGGGCTAACAGAGACTTCTTCAAATGTAGGATAATTGTAGCACTAATATACACTATATTCTACTAATTAAACATATGAATACTCTTGACCATTAGTTCTTGTGAGATGTAAGTCATGGAAGTAAAAAGAAACTCCACTGGCTCCACACAGTTACTCCCCATTCTCCCCTTTCCAACATGAGATTATCTATCATAAGAGTGAGAACCTTACAACTTTCTTGCATTTGTCAACATTCAGATGTCGTATACCTTTTGTTCATTTGCTTATCACCTTCCATATGTGGTGAATTGTGTGTCTACCAAATCCATATCCTAGGACTGCCATTGCCTCTGAAAATGGCTGTATTCAGTGACAGAATAAATAGTTAAAGTAAATGTAATGTAAATAGCTAAAGTTAGGTTAAGTTTACACTATCAGGATGAATTCTAATCAAATTCAACTGATTTTACAAGAAGAAATTTAAGTGAAAGAAGCATACACAGAAGAAAATTAATCTACAAGGAATGAAACCTCAAAAGAAATCAGCTCTTGTCACACCTTAATCTCATCTCTCCAGACTCAAAACTATGAAAAAATAAAACTATTCCATATCCAGTGCTTTGAGTCAGTCCACCCCAACATCTGCTCCATCTATGAGCCACCAGAGTGTGTGTAAGATCTGTTCCAATAGAACCAAAGCTGCAGGGTCATCCTGACACTGGGCAACAGCAGGATATACAAGAGAAGTCTAAGAGATAGTCCAGTACTGATGGTGTGTCAGAAATCAGAAGTCAGAAACCATGAACCAGACCAATGAAATCCAAAATATTATCAGATCCTACTACAAAAAACTATACTCAAAAAAGCTGGAAGATCTGGATGAAAAGGACAATTTTCTAGACAGATATCAGGTACAAAGTTAAGTCAGGATCAGATAAACCATCTAAACAGTCCCATAACCCCTAAAGAAATAGAAGCAGTCATTAAAAGTCTCCCAACTAAAAAAAAAAAAAAAAAAAAAAAAAAAAAAAAAAAAAAGCCCCAGGTACAGATAGGTTTAGTGCATAATTCTATCACACTTTCAAAGAAAACCTAAAACCAATACTATTCAAACTATTCCACAAAATAGAAACAGAAGGAACACTACCCAATTCATTCTATGAAGTCACAATTATGCTCATACCTAAACCACACAAAGACCCAACAAAGAAGAAGAATTTCAGACCAATTTGGCTTATGAATATTGATGCAAAAATACACAATAAAGTTCTCACAAACTGAAACCAAGAACACATCAAAACAGTCATCCATCATGATCAAGTAGGCTTCATCCCAGGGATGCAGGGATGGTTCAATATACGGAAATCCATTGATATAATCCACTGTATAAACAAACTCAAAGAAATAAAACACATGATCATTTCGTTAGATGCTGAGAAAAACCGTTTGACAAAATTCAACACCCCTTCATGATAAATGTATTGTAAATATCAGGAATTAAAGGTCCATAGCTAAATATAGTAAATGCAGTATACAGCAAACCAGTAGCCAATATCCAACTAAATGGACACAAACAATCCCACTAAAATCAGGGACTAGACAAAGTGGCCCACTCTCTCCCTACCTATTCAATGTAGTACTCAAAGTCCTAGCCAGAGCAATTAGACAACAAAAGAAGGTCAAAGGGTTACAAATTAGAAATGAAAAAGTCAAAATATCACTATTTGGAAATGAGATGATATATTAGTACACTTAAGTCACCCAAACCTAATCAGTTCTTTAGGAGAACTCCTAAACCTGAAAACAACTTCAGCAAAGTGATTGGATTTAAAATTAACTCAAACAAATCATTAGCCTTCCTCTACTGAATGGATAAACAGACTGAGAAAGAAGTTAGGAAAATGACGCCCTTCACAATAGCCACAAATAATATAAAATACCTTGATGTGACTCTAACCAAGCAAATGAAAGATTTGTATGAAAAGAACTTCAAGTCTCTGAAGAAAGAAACTGAAGTTCTCAGAAGATGGAAAGATCTTCCATGCTCATGGATTGGCAGTATCAATATAGTAAAAAAAAAAAAAAAAAAAAAAAAAAAAAAAAAAAATCAATCTTACCAAAAGCAATCTACAGATTCAATGCAATCCCCATCAGAATTCCAACTCAATTCCTCATTGTGTTAGAAAGAGCAATTTGCAAATTCATTTGGAATAACTGAAAACTGAGGATAGCAAAAACTACTCTCAACAATAAAGAATTTCTGGAGGAATCATCATCTCTGACATCAAGCTGTATTTCAGAGCATGGTACTGGTACAGAGACAGGCAGGTAGATCAGTGGAACAGAACTGAAGACCCAGAAATGAACCCATACACCTATGGTCACTTGATCTTTGACAAAGGAGCTAAAACCATCCAGTGGAAAAAAGACAGCATTTTCAACAAATGGTGCTGGTTCAACTAGAGGTCAGCATGTAGAAGAATGCACATTGATCCATTCTTATTTTCTTATTTCCCACTTAGACTCCAAGTCTAAGTGGATAAAGGACCTCCACATAAAACCAGATACATTGAAACTTACAGAGGAGAAAGTAGGGAAGAGCCTCAAATATATGAGCAAAGGGAAAATTTTCATGAACAGAACACCAATGGCTTTTGCTCTATGATCACAACTGACAAATAGGACCTTATAAAATTGCAAAGCTTCTATGAGTCAAAGGACACAGTCAATAGGAAAAATGGCAACCAGCATAATAGGAAAATATCTTTACCAACCCTACAACCAATAGAGAGCTAATATCCAAAATATACAAAGAACTCAAGAAGTTAGACTCTAGAGAACTGAATAACCCTATTAAAAATGGAATACAGAGCTAAACAAAGAATTCTCAACTGAGGAATACAGAATGGCTGAGAAGCACCTAAAGAAATGTTCAACATCCTTAGTTATCAGAGAAATACAAAACAAAACAACCCTGAGATTCCACCTCACACCAGTCAGAATGGCTAAGTTTAAAAACTCAGTTGACAACAGATGCTGGTGAGGATGTGGAGAAAGAGGAACACTCCCCCATTGTTGGCAGTATTGCAAGCTGGTACAACCACTCTTGAAATCAGTCTGGTGATTCCTCAGAAAATTGGACATAGTTCTACCTGAGGGTGCAACTATACCACTCCTGGGCATATACCCAATAGATGTTCCAATATATAACAAGGACACATGCTCCACTATGTTCATAGCAGCCACAGTTATAATAGCCAGAAGCTGGAAAAAACCCAGATGTCCTTCAACAGAGGAATGGATACAGAAAATGTGGTACATTTACACAATGGAGTACTACTAACTATTAAAAACAATGACTTCATAAAATTCTTAGGCAAATGAATGGAATTCGAAAATATCTTCCTGAGTGAGGTAATCCAGTCACACACGGTATGCACTCACTGATAAGTAGATATTAGCCCAAAAGCTCGGATTAGAAACATCATGATCATTGACTCAAGGCAAGGACCGTACAACATTCCAAAGTTCAATGTCAAGATCTGATGCTTTAATGTAAAATGTTTTTATAAAAAAGAGTCAACATTTATAATGCATCATCATTTACAAATAGCATCATAATGTTCTCTGGTGGACTGTATCTGCCTTTACACAGCCATCACACATCAGTTTTATATTAATTATCTGATGAAATGAACAGCATAGCATGTTAGATTTGTTGCATATTGTGCATCTAAAACAAAGAGAGGCAGAGGTCTTTAAAAGTCTTAAAATTGCTTCAGGAAAAGGTGACAAAACAATGTCAGAGGATGTTAGAGTAGGGGCAGGGGAGCTGTATCTTTGTTAGGGAATCACTAGGTTTAGCATCACCTGACAGTTGTTCCTAGAAGAAAACAAATGGAGGCGGTAACCAGAGCTGCAGACTTAAAGTAGCTAACACTTGGTGATACATTTGCTAAATTATAACCTGAAAGCATGTCTTTGCCTCGGCAAGGTTTTTTTTTTTCCAGTGCAAAGTTACATCTAAATTATGGCAGTTGAACATTAATTTAGCATACTTAGTGAGAGACATGTGCTGTCAGATGAAAAACTCACTTCACCAGTAGCTCCATATGAAGAGAGACTTTTTTCTTTTTTCTTTCTTCCTTTTTTCTTTTAAACATTTTAAAGAGAATAAACTGTTGCTTCTCTTGGAAATTACCCTGTAAAACATGTCCAGTTGTGCACGTCAACGTGAGTCCATAATTCGGGAAAGGATGGCTACACTTGACCATTAAAAAGCAGAGATTTTGAAGAATGCAGATAAGCAGCCATGTTAGTATCTTCACAGTAACTTCTCTAACACTTCAAATAGAATAAAAGTCTATTGATTAACACTTAATTAAAAAGATAAAGCAACCAGTGTGATTTCACACTTGAAAAAAGAATTATGACAACTTAATTTAATGCCAAAATAAGAACTTTATTTTTTAATAAAATAGTTTGGGAGTTTTAGGGAAGACAACTGCTAATAAAAATTGGGATGTTTATCATATTGATAGATCATAATAAATTTTTACAACACTCTGCCACCACGTGAAATATAAAAATAAATTTGCCTGGAATATATAAAGACCTGTTTCAGTTCTCAGAAGAGGAAAATCGATTGTTTAAACCATGAAAATTAAAACCATATTTTAAGTTTCCCATCATTAAAGCTCCTAATGTCCAACAGTATGTGTTTCATGGTATGTATTTAGGCTGTTCTTTATGAGGAAGTTCTAAGTAGATTCAGTGTTCCAAACGGTTCCCTAAACATGAGCACATTGCAAGGTTGAAAGTTAGTTGGACCTCCCTAAGAACTGAAACTATTACTGTATACAAATTTATTGTTGTACATTAAGTTAATATATTTTGAATGCATGGGTCACTGTGCTCTATCAATAGAAAAGAAAAAACACAATTCTTTGACTCCCAGGTCAGCATTTCTGTTATAAAGGGATATGGTGAATGAACTTCCCTTGCTAATGTGAGCAATATTGCCAAGAGACAACAATGGCATGTGATACTTACTATCATGGTGACATACTGGAAACTCCCCCTAGGATTCTAATCATGCTGTCATAATTTTGTTTTTCCCCTTTTATTGAATATAGATTCTTTTCTCATACAATGTATCCTGGTAACAGTTTAACCTTGTTGGATCTAATGGTAAAGTTCACAGAATAACACCGTGAGACAGGTCTCAGGTGGTAGGGGCACAGAGGCTGCCCCTGGGTGGAGGAAGGGAAGAAAGGAAGAGGGGAGAAGTATGGCCTTTTATAGGGAAGTGGCCCATGAACAGGAGAACATGTGACATGCGGCAACAATGAGAATGTGTCCCCACTGGACAGCTAGTGATGCTGTATCCTGTTGTTCTGGGTCCCTCAGGCTGACCCTGGAGGTACATGATGGCTCTGCTCTTACCAGTTTCCTAGGGCTGGAAATGGAAGTGCCTGATTGCTAACATTCCCCCATTTTGCTTATTAGAAAGAGGAGAAACAAAAGGGGAGTTATGGTGAGACAGGGTTAGGAGCATCAACTCTCTCAACCTACTTACTCCTGTCCAAGAGTACTGTCTTTTGGGAGGTGCAATTGATTCTCAACATCAGGACACACTGGATAGTCCTTGGTACAGACTCCTCGGTGGCAGCTGTTGGAAACATTGCAAGAGGAACTGATTAATCATTTCATTTGAATTTTTTTGTCATTGGAGAAATGTGGAGAAGAGGTTGATGAAGCAGGATGCAAATAATAAACGCAGAAAAATGAGAAAAGAGGGGACAAGAGGAGTAGGATCCATTTCCTTACGGGGTTCTCAAAGGCCCAGAGGGATCAAAGGTATGGAGCTATTCCTGACACTTTTGGATGTCTGTCTGGAGTTGTTGGGTTTTGTTTTTTACTATTCCTAACTGGTCGATATAGAAGCTCCATTCCTCTTGGAGGAAAAGGCAAAGACGCCTTCAGTAATAAGGGTGTCTTCAGAGGAACAAGCTAGTTAGCAGTCTGCCTTGGCTGACAGCACTAGCAGGAAGGGGAGTGGAATTTGGCAGGCAAGGGTTTGGGGGGGTGATGAGTTGATTTGCCTCTAATAAGTTATGATCCCTGTTGGCTTTGAAGTACCACCACTGCTAAGGAGTTGATCTGTCCTTGCAGAGTAACTGGTTTGGCCAGCTGTTGAGAATCTTGGATTATCTGGGAAGAGAACTGATGGTACAAGGTTAGAGGTGTGGCCAGTTCTGCTCTCCCTGTGGCAACACACATAGTTATTTCTGCAAAAGCCAGGGGTGCAAAATTTGAATTACCCTTTTGTTATGCCAGGCAGCTATTGGGTTTGGGGCTCTCCCCCATGTACTACCCCTAATTTAGGGAAAAGAAACACCAGTGTGCAAACTCCTGACCAACTGGCAGGTATGCAATGATATACCTGAGTACCACAAAGAATCAAGCTGTTATGCACTGTAGGGTACTGTGGCACAGATAAGATATCAAGAGTTATGGTTTTGTTTCAGTCTTGGGAACTTAATGCTCCTACAAAATATGTCCCGGATGCCTTAAAACTGTCTGCCATGCCAAAGAGAGTGATATAGAAAAGGTAGTGGGTTAAAGTTGAGATGAGGCTATTTGACAGTGTCAATGGAGAAGCTATAAATGGCAGCTGAGAGCTGGTTCCAGAGAGTACACATAGCCAGCAATCTCCAAAGTGGCCAGGTTAGGTGAAATTAAGGAGCTGATAGGCCAAGGTCAGAGTCTAGAGGAGAAGGCAAAATGACAGGTTGGTATTACTTAGAAGAGAGCATGTTTGGGAAGCAATGACCTTGGAGAAGGGCTGAATTACTTCCCCCATTTCCCCTAACTCCAGAGACTGGATAATTGGGACAGGTTTTCTCTGGATATGAATCATGCATATCAGGAGCCCATATTTGTCAATGCACTTGAGTTTAACAAGGACATCTATTTCTCACTTGGGATTCCATGAGTCCTGGATATAGAAGGAAAAGCTCTTGCATCATAGATGGAAGATGTAATTGCTTTGTGCTTTTGGCAAATGTAATTGGCAAGACCGGTTTGGGCAGCCCCATATCTGTCTGGCCATTTCTTAGAGTAATTTTTTTGTCTTGTCAAAAAGGAAACAAACAAAAAGGTCATAGTGTTTAGAAGGAATGGTAGAAGGAATGGAAATTCTGATCAGCTCCTAGAGTCTGACCATAGAGCAATTCTCTGACCCCATTTGGAGAGACTGTCATAAGTAAGAGTTTCTCAAATTTTGAATCTTCATACATAAGGATTCCCCTGGATAGAAACAAACAGAAGAGGGAGAAGAAAATAATCATATCCAATCCAGTAGGGTCAAGTATGGTTTCTGTAGCAAAGCTTCATTCTTCTGGAATTGAGGACAAGATGGTTGGTCCTGGTGTCCTCTGAAGCTAAAAGTAGCTGGGTCCTGCTGGGGTTGCTATGTAAAAAGAGAAGTTATTTTGAGGAAAAGAAATGAAGAGCTTGAGGAGAGACAGGTGAATCCAACGAGGGAGTATGTCAAGCTTAGCAGCTGTGAGGGTCACAAAATTCACCTTGAATGCTCTCTGCCACTTTGTGGAGGGAAAAGATGAGGGATAATGCTCTGGAGGAGAGAGAAAGACCTGATCTCAATGAACTGGAGTTAGTCTGTGGCTGTGGTAAATGGTGGTCAGTAAAGTTCCATAGAAGACAGCAGAGATGAAAGAGTAGGTGAATGAGTAGGCAATTGGGGAGGAGGGGGAGGTGAAGGAACAGGAGTCAGAACCAGTCATCCATATATGAATGACTGAGATGAAAAAAGGTTGATTTGGGCTTTCTGCCTGGGCAGACTGCTAGCTAGCCTGCTCTCCTGAAGACACAACAGCTTGAGGCACTCCAGGAGATCCAATGCATTCAGGTCATCTGCTAAGAACCCTCTCAAAGTCCCACAGCTGCTACTGGGAGCCCAGTGGACTTGAGACCCATCACCCCCCAAACCCTTGCCCGCAAATTCCACTCCCCTTCCTGCTAGTGCTTTCAGCCAAGGCAGACTGCTAACTAGCTTGTTCCTCTGAAGACACCACAGCCTGAGGCATCCCATGAGATCTGCTGCATACAGGAAAACTGCCATCCCAGGAGATCTGCTGCACACAGGGCAACTGAGCAACTGATCACCAGCTTGTCTGCTCCCCTGAAGACACCACAGTCTGAAGGCATCCCAGGAGCTCCTCTGTACACAGGGCAACTGGGGACAGACACCACAGTCTGAAGACATCCAAGGGCTCTGCTGCATTCAGGGCAACTAACCCAACTAACTGAAAGCCTCCCTGAAGTTCTGCAGGACACAACAAAACAGAAACCAGAGTCTGTAGGACCCCCTGGAGAACAGCTTCACACAGGACAACAGCTTGACTGCTCCTTTGAAGACCCAACAGTCTTAAGTTCTCCCAGGAGATCTACTGCAGCCAAGGCAACAGATCAGCAGCTTCTCTGCCCCTCTGAAGATCCCACAGTTGGAAGGTCCCACAGGAGGTCTGCTATAGCTAGAGACATAGGCCTACCAGAAGACTTGAAGAAACCAGGGACAAGACAGGCAGGCTCCAGACAGAGATACCCAGACCAGCAAACACCAGGGATAATTAGATGGCTAGAAGCAAGCACAAAACCATAAGCAACAGAAGCCGATATAGGAGGGCATCATCAGAACCTAGTTTTCTCATGACAACAAACCCTGAGTATACCAACAAAGCTGAAAATCAGGAAGCTAATCTAAAATCCTATCTCATGAAGATAAAAGAGTCCTTTAAGGAAAATATAAATAACTCACTGGAAAAAATATAGGAAAACACAGGTAAATAGGTAGAAGCCCTTAAAAAGAAAACAAACAAATCACTTAAAGAAATACAGGAAGCATTTCTTAGCATCCACAGTAGTGCCGGAGTTTGGTGACTGTATCTGGGATGAGTCTCCAGATGTTGGATGCTAAGAAATGCTTGCTGAAAGAAGCCTGATAGAGCTGTTTCCTAGAGGCCCTGCCAGAGCCTTACAAATACAGAGGCAGATGCTCACAGTCAACCAATGCACTGAGTGTAGGGTCTCCAATGGAGGAGTTAGAGAAAGGACTGAAGGAGCTGAAGGGGTTTACAACCCCATAGGAAGAACAACATTATCAACCAACCAGCCCCTCCCCCCAGAGCTCCCAGGGACTAAGCCACCAACCACTGAGTACATACACATGGCTGGAGCTGCATACGTAGCAGAGGACAGCCTTGTCAAGCATCAATGGGAAAAGAGGTCCTTGGTACTCTGAAGGCTCAATAGATGCCCCAGTGTAGGGGAATCAAGGGAGGTAGGACTGAGTGGGTGAGTGGAGGAACACCCTCACAGAAGCAGGGTGGTTGGGATAGGGATTTTCAGGGAGGGGGGAAACTGGTAAGGGGATAACACTTAAAATGTAAATAAATTGAAAGGAAAGAAGGAAGGAAGGAAGGAAGGAGAGAGAGAGAGAAAGAGAGAGAGAGAGAGAAAAAAAAGAAAGAAAGAAAGAAAGAAAGACAGGAAAACACAATCAAACAGATGAAGGAATTGAATAAAGTGGTCCAAGACCTAAAAGTGGAAGTAGAAACAATAAAGAAAAGACAAATAGAGGCAAACCTGGAAATGTAAAACCTAGGAAAGAGGTCAAGAATTACAGATGTAAGCATCACCAACAGAATACAAGAGATTAAAGAGAGAATCTCAGGTATAGAGCATACCATAGAAGATATTGACACATCTTTAAAATTTAAAACATAAAAATCTCATAACCCAAGGCATCCCATCCAGGAAATTCAGAACACAATGAAAAGATCATATTTAAGAATAATTAGAATAGAGAATGAAGATTTCCAGCTCAATGGACCTGAAAACATCTTCAACAAAATCATAGAAGAAAACTTCCCCAACCTCAAGAAAGAGATGGACATAAAGGTACAAGAAACCTATAGAACACCAAATAAATGGAACCAGAAAAGAAAATCCTCACATCACATAATAATCAAAACATTAAACACACAGAACAAAGAAAGAATATTAAAAGTTGCAAGGAAAAAGGGCCAAGTAACATATAAAGGCAGACCAATCAGAATTATACCAGACTTCTCAACAGAGACACTAAAAACCAGAAGATCAGAGGTCATAGAGAGTCTGAGAGAACACAAAATGCCAGGCCAGGCTACTACACCCAACAAAACTCTCATTCAACACAGATGGAGAAACAAAAATATTCCAGGACAAAACTAAATACAAACAGTGTCTATCTACCAACCCACTCCTACAGAGGATTCTGGAAGGAAAACTCCAACACAAGGAAGGTACCTATACCAAAGAAAAGATAAAATATTAAGTATCTCACAACAAAGACAAAAGTATAGAACCATGTGCACATAATCCACCTACAAACCAAACATAACTGGAACTAACAATCATCTGTTAATATCATCTCTCAATATCAATGAACTCAACTCACCTATAAAAAGACATATATAACAGACTGGATATGCAAACAGGATCCAACATTTTGGCATATCCAAGAAACACACTTCAATAACAAAGACAGACACTACCTCAGAGTAAAAGGCTGTAAAAGGGCCCTCCAACCAAATGGTACCAAGAAACAAGCTGCAGTTGCCATCCTACTATTCAATAAAATAGACTTTCACACAAAATTATCAAGAGAAGTGAGGAAGGACACTTCATATTCATCAAAGGAAAAATCCACCAAGAGAAAGGTCTCAATTCTGAACATCTATGCCCCAAATGCAAAAGCACCCACACTCATAAAAGAAACTTTAATAAAGCTCAAAACACATTGAACCCCAAACAATAATAGTGGGAGACTTCAACACCCCACTCTCACTAATGGACAGGTCATTGAAACAGAAACTAAATGGAGACACAGTGAAACTAATAGAGGTTATGAGCCAATTGGATTTAGCAGATATCTATAGAACATTTCACCCTAAAACAAAAGAATAAACAAAAGAATAGCATTTTATGGTACCTTCTCCAAAATTCACCACATAATTGGTCACAAAAGAAGCCTCAACTGATACAAGAAGATAGAAATAATACCATGTGTCCTATCAGATCACCATGGCCTAAGGCTGGTCTTCAATAAAAACAAAAACAACAGGAATTCCACATACATGTGGAAACTGAACAACTCATTACTCAATGAAAACTTGGTCCAGAAAAAAATAAAGAATTAAAATGAAAATGAAGACACAACAGACCCAAACTTATAAGACATAATGAAAGCAATGCTAAGAGGAAAATTCACAGCACTAAGTGCCCAGGTCAAGAAGTTGAAGAGATCCTACACTAGCAACTTAACAGCACACCTGAGAACTCTAAAACAAAAAGAAGCAAGCACACCTCAGTCCCACTTGGGAGGGAAAAGAAAGCAGGAAGGGGGAGGGAGGGAGAGTACTGGGTAGGAAAGAGGACAGGGAGGAGAAGAGGGGAACATGATCAGGTATTGGGTGGGGAAAAAGGACTGAAGCTCTGAGGACCAATGGAAAGAATGGAAACAGGCAACCTTGGGAGAGAGGAGGGAGGACCCTCCAGAATGTACCAGGAACCTAGGAGGTGAAAGATTCTCAGGACTCAGAGGGAAGAACCTTAGATAAAATGCCCTACAGTAGGGAGTGGGAACTTGTAGAGCCCACCTCCTGCTGAAAGACAGAGCATCAAGTGAGGGATGGGATGCTATCCCACAGTCAAAACCTCTAGCCCATAATTGTACCTGTCTGAAAGAACTGCTTGGATAGAAATGGAGAGGGGCCTGAGGAAAAGAAGGTCTAGCAACAGGCCTAAAGTAGGACCTAGCTCAAGGGGAGGTCCTAAGACCTGACACTATTACAGAGGCTATGGAGCACTCACAAAAAGGGACCTGTCACGACTGCCCTCTGAAAGAGTCAGATGCAGATATCTGCACTCAACAATGGATAGAAGCTACTGGCCCCTGTGGTTAAATTAGAGAAAAACTGGAAGATGAGAAGAGCAACCCTGTAGGAGGACAAGCAGCCACAATTAATCTGAACTCCCAAGATCACTCAGACACTGAACCACCAACCAGACAACATACTCCAGGTGAAATGAGTCCCCCTAACATACATACAGCAGAGGACTGCCTGATCTACGTTCAGTTAGAGTAGGTGCACCTAACCCTCAAGAGACTGGAGGCCCCAGGGAGTGGGGATGTCTGGTGGGGTGGGGGTGGGGTGGGGACGTCCTCATGTAGATGTGGGGAGGGGGGCTGTATGGGATGTAGACTGGGAGGGGAATAAAATCTGTAGTGTTGGACCCGGACTCTCCAGTGAGAGCTGCCATCTCTCTGTGAGTTCCTAAGCCGGGAGCAGACAACAGAGAGGCACAGGCCCCACGAGTCGCAGGGGAG
>NW_022196902.1:9292303-9320630 GCF_008632895.1 Mastomys coucha
AAAAAAAAAAGAAAGAAAAAAAAATCTGTAGTGTTAAAAAAAAGGAAAAAGAAAAAAGTTTGCTTGGGAGAACCTATACCCTGAATAGAAACAGTGGTAGGAGTTTTACCCAATCAATGTGAAGTTACTGTGACAGTTTGACAAGGGTGTTTTTTTTTTAAGATTTATTTATTTATGTATATGAGTACACACCGTAGCTGTACAGATAGTTGTGAGCCTTCATCTGGTTGTTGGGAATTGACTTTTAGGACCTCTGCTCACTCCAGTCAACCCCACTGGCTTAGTCCCAAAGGTTTATTTATTTGTTATAACTAAGTACACTGTAGCTGTCTTCAGACACACCAGAAGAGGGTGTCAGATCTCATTCTGGGTGATTGTGAGCCACTATGTGTTTGCTGGGAAATGAATTCAGTACCTTCAGAAGAGCAGTTGGTGCTCTTAGCTGCTGAACCATCTCACCCAACAAGGGTGTTTTTTTAAGGCACACTTAATCCATTCTAGCTTTCCTGAGGACTAAGGGTGATAGGGACTTTGAAAATACCAAGGCATGTTGAGGGCTTTAGATGGGGTTTGAGAAACTTGAGAGGTCAATTCTGGACCATTGCCTGAGTAGAGGAAGGTTGGAATTCCAAATCGATAGATGGTATCGAGTTGGAGATCAGAGACTGTCTGAGCCCTTTTGTTGATGGTAGAGAATTGTCTGTACCCACCCTGATAAGGTGTCTACCAAGATCAAAAGGTATTTGGCACATTTGACAGTAAGCATGTGGGTAAAGTCGAGTTGCCAGCCTGTCACTGTCAGGGAACTTGTAGGGTTGTGGGTGGTAAAGGGGGTGGGGTGGACTACAGTGTCTGAAATTGGTGTCTGACATCTGACTGATTTTACCAGAGGCAGTGATAGATCTTAAGAAACACCAATCCTCAGGGTAGGCTTTAGGTAGGTTTTAACAAAGTGATTTAAGGCTTGGCTGTTAGGATGAAAGAGCTAGTATAGATAGGACAGAGCACAATGAGTATCAGAGGGTTATGGAAGGAGGTGAGGTGGAGATAGAATGTCCTGTGGTGGATGAAATGAATCTGGACCATCAAAGTCCATGGCTCTCCCTGCCTTGTCAACTCAGTTGTTTCCCTTAGAGGTGATAGGATTATCAATCTAGTGGGATGAACAGTGGACAATTCCAATAGCTGTAGGGAGATGGAAGGCTTTTAACGTGGCCATGATTTGGTCTCCATTGGTTACTGAACCTCCTTTTGTTGTAAGTAGCCTGAGCTCTTTCCAGGTAGTAGCATGGGAAAGAAGGATATGGGAGGCATATTTATAGTCTGTGTAGATGTATAGTGATTGTCCCTGTGCCAACTGGAAGGGATGGGTAAAAACTATTCGTTCAGCTTGTTGATTAGTAGTATGGGCCTATGCCTCAACTACCTCATATCTAACACTATAGCATAGCCAGCTCTTCATGCTCCTTTATGTAAAAAGGAGCTGCTATCTGTGTACCAAGTATAGATGGTCTGAGGCAATGCACCCTCCTGTATGTGTGAGAGATGGGACAGTTGTTTTTCTAAGGTTTCAGTGTAGTAATGAGTAGTCAACATTTTGTCAGCGAAGAAAATTTGAGATATGGAGAAGTGAGCATGATTGTAAAATTAAGTGTAACATCTTCTATTAGTGCTACGTGAAGGGAAAGAACCCTGTAGAGAGGAAGAAATCTTGGACAAGCTATGAAAGAAGATAGTGATAGGTGACGTAAAGGTTAGTTTTTAGGATTCATGAATAAGGAGCTCAGCAGTTGCTAAAGCACAATTAGACCCAGAAGGTCAGGTCTAATTGCATTGACAAATATGCCAGAAGTGCAGAGGAGGGTCCTGGTTGGTGACATAGGGCCTCATGGACATATCCTCTTTTTTTCTGTTACATAGAGGGAGCAGGGATGGATTAGGTCTGGGAGATATA
This sequence comes from Mastomys coucha, assembly GCF_008632895.1. Classification (NCBI taxonomy): domain Eukaryota; kingdom Metazoa; phylum Chordata; class Mammalia; order Rodentia; family Muridae; genus Mastomys; species Mastomys coucha. The sequence continues at coordinate 9,294,258 of NW_022196902.1, forward strand.
AGGCTGGGTCATGAAGGAACACCTGTTGGAGCCTTTGATAGGGCTTAGTAATAGGTTTAAAAAGAGGTTCCTACTATGAGACTAAGGTTGTTTCATATAAGGGTTGGGAAGGGAGGGAAAAGGAATGGATTCAGGAGCATAAGAAGCCAGCTTGCTGCAGCATTCTCACCTGTTCCTGGAGTCTGAGCAGGTGATTCTGTACCACCTCATGCCCAACCCCCAAGGGTGAGTACAGTTGGGCAGCAGGCAGTCCAGGGCTACACATATATATGTAGATGTAGATGCATATTAGATATAGATGTAGATATAGATAATCAAATATCATATATATCATCAAAATGAGACTATATGAAATTCTTTAATAAAGGTAGAGGAGCTAGAGGTATAGGATCCCAGTCTTTCTTCTGTTTGAGAAACTTCACCTAACAAAAAAAGGACATGTACTCTGATTAGACCATCTACCCTAACAACCCCTTACAAAGCAAGAACCAAGGCTGGATTAGGCTGGGTGGGTAAAGAATAAGGTAGTTTGACCACAGAGCAAGAGTGGGTAGTGGGGAACCTAAAAGCTATTGTTTGGATGAAAGTAGGTTCTAGCATGGGGATGGTTAGAGCAGCCTGTACCTGGCAAGGGAGGGAAGGAGGCTGAACAAGCCAGAGAAGAAGAGGAGGCTGAAGAAGCTATGGGAGGAGAGGCTTGGGGATCTGTAGGTTGGTGACATTATGGAGGAGGCTCATTAGCTGGATCAAGAATAGTGGAGGTGTTTTGTCTGGTTGAGATTTTATAGATAAAGGAGCTGAGTTGGGGAAGAGGAAGAACAGTGAGCTTTGGAATGAAGGCAAAAAAGGCTGAACAGAGGGACCCTCTTTCCATTTTCTGGATCATTGGCAATAACTGTGAAAGACCCTTATAATAATGGGACCAGAAGTACTATTAGGCAGCCATTTAGAGTCATTACCAAATGGCTATTGGGGCCAAGTCTGACTGCAGAGGGTATAACTTTGTCTTTAAATAAGGCCCTGGATGTAAGGGTTTGAAGTTCTCCAAGAGACATCCCAGTGAGGAGCCTAGATGTACAGACAGACATAATTCTATAGTATTAGAGCAAGTGGTACAAGCTGACTAACAGGTCTTCACTTGGACGGCCAGGGACCAAGGGCAGGTGACCCAGAAAGCATAGATCCCCCAGTACTAGGATATTTATGTGAGATGAGGAGGGAGAGGGAGAGAGAGAAGGGAGGAACTGTGCCTCAAAAAGAGAGAAGTTTCATCCAAGTGAAGAGGTCTATGTTGAGGGGTTAGCAGAAAAAGGATTGGCTGTAGTCATGAATACTGTGGGTGGGAAGGTTCCTCCACCCTGAAGAACACCAGAATGTTGACAGGAGTTCAAGAGTCAGTCCCTAAGGTCCAAGGGTGTATTAACGCCAACCAGGAGAGGAAAGTGAGAGGGAAGTCACCAATCAATTGATGTTGAATGCAGAGATCTAGCATTCGGGTGCCTGGAAAGCAAACATATGGAGTAGGCAGACATGACAGGTAGGGTCCCAGCCTTTGTGTTCACCCCCAGAGTGGAGTGTGCCAACACCTGGAGAGCCATGGGGCAAGGCTCACATGGGAGTTTATCTTAAAAGTGGGGGAGGGCCACAAAGACTGCCTCAGAATGGAGGCAGGGAAGAAGGGAAGGGGGAGGAGAAATACTTCCTTTTATTGGGGATGTGACTGCCTTCACAGGAAGACATGAGACATGAGTCAACAATGGGAACATGTCCTGTCTGGGCAGCTAGTGATGACGCGTCCTGTTGTTACCAGAACCCTGGGGCTGACCATGGAGATGCTTGATGACTCTGCTGTCACCAGGTCCCTTGGGCAAGCCATGGAGGTGCCTGATTGCTAACACCCCTCCCTCTACTTCTCCCAGTTCCCCTACAATTCTCCTCCCATTCAGACCAACTCTCTATCTTTCTCTTATTAGAAAAGAACAAGCTTCTAAGAGATAATAACCAAACAAAATAAAATAAAATATAGTACAGTGAAACAAAAACTATCACAGTGAAATAGGATAAGGCAAACCGACAGCAGAAGAAGAGCCCCAAGAAAGGATCTAACAGTCAGAGAAGCACGTACTCATACATTCACGAGTTCCATAAAAATACTGAACTGAAAGCTATAATCAGAGGACCTATGCAGAATCATGTCAGCCCCGTGCTTGCTGCTTCAGTGTCTGTGACTTCATATGAGCTTTGCTCAACTAATTTAGATTTCAAAGAGACTTGTTCTCCTAGTGTCCTCCCTATCTCTGGCTCCTATGCTCTTTCTACCTCCTCTTCCATGGAGTTTCCTAAGTTCTAAAGGGAGAGAGTTGATGGAGACATCCTATTTAGAGCTGTGTTCCAAGGACACTCTCTGTCTCTCTCTGTCTCTCTCTGTCTCTCTCTGTCTCTCTCTCTCTCTCTTATATATATACATTAAAGATCTATATCTATCTATATATGTACATATATATGTATGTACATATAGATAGATAGATAGATAGATAGATAGATAGATAGATAGATAGATAGATAGATAGATAGATAGATGAGAGAGAGAGGGAGAGAGAGTCTGGCTGTGGTTCTCTGTATTTGCTCCAATCTATTGCAGGAGGATGCTTCTTTGAGGACAGCTGAATAAGGCACTGATCTATGAGTATAACAGTAGAGTTCCTGAACAGAATACCATTAGCACAGGCACTAAGATCAACAATTCATAAATGGAACCTCCCGAAACTGAAAAGTTTCTATAAATTAATTGTATTTTTAGTTTTGAATTTTTTATTCAATGAATTAAAGAATATGTATAATGCATGATCATAGATCAAGCCTTAAAGCCAATCCTATTACAGACTAAACTTATTTTTTTTTATGTTATTGGTGGCATTATAGTGAGTACACTGGGCTCAAAAGCAGAGATGAACACCAACTTGTTGATCTAGACTCTCAAACTTTTTGAGGCCAAAGTTTCTTCACAAAAACATGAGTATACCTTTTCTTAGACTGCTTAAGTAGCAGTCGCATCACACAATACTGAACTATTATTGCCAAAATTCTGACTCCGATACCGATCAGGTGTTCTTAGAAAAGATGTTATGTAGGTTCACGTAACATTGAATCAGTCATTCCATCTTTGGGCTTCCATTAAAGAATATCAAGAATAATATCAATAACCTTGTACTTATATCAGACACAAACTACATGTTGGACAGTATTACATATGGTTCAAGCCTGGTAGATTTTTATGAGTATAGTAAAGGGTTTGTTGAACAAAAGCTGAGTAGATAAACTTGAGAAATGCAATTGAAATATAAAATTTTTACAATATTTCAGTGTAAGAAAAAGTACCTAGATGTCTTCAGTTTACAAGAAAGAAATATAAGAAAAAATAAGATCTCTCTGTAGGCAAAAGAATGTTATATTTCTAATTTCTAACATATTTCTTAAAATACATTAAGAACAAAAGCATGTGAATAACTGATATACTACTGACAAACTCAGGAAATAGTCCATGCTGTCAGAATTTGCTCTGAAGCCTCACCTAGAACACAAAACATCCTGTGTGTCTGTCCAGCTCTCAAGTGAAAGGACTCCCTCTGACTTTTTATTTAGTGATGCTTGGTTATTAGGTGGTTAAAGACTCACTGGAAAGAACAGTTAAGCTGATGGGCAAATTGTATACTAATAATTAACATAGAACCATAGTCCATTTTTAGGATTTAATGTCAAGAATGGCAAGAAGGAATAATTACATGGGATAAACACACACACACACACACACACACACACACACACACACACACACACACTCATGGAGATAACTTTAAAACATTTAATGGTGGTGAGGAGTAAATTATTTAACTCCAGCAAGGGATAAGAGCCTTTTGGTAGCTATCACTCACTGCTGTAAATCTGCTGAAGTCTGCATTTCCTGGCTGCTGGCTCTGTTTATTTAAAGTCATTCTTGATGCTCTGCGGGAAAGGATTTCAGCACTGCTGCCAAATACTCACTAGATTAAAAATGTGCTCTACTGATAATATTTTTATAAACACGGCACACTGAGCACGAGCAACGCTCTTTAGTTATCAATTCACTGCTCTTCCCCAGCCAGGCTCTCCAGGAGGGCTTGTCAATCTACAGGTTCAGTTCAGTCTGGCTATTTTTGGTATTAAAAAAGGAACATCAAAGTCCCCTATTGGTTAAGTGCTGAATTAGGTGTTGTTACTATCAAAAGAGTAAAGACAATGTGTTGGTGTGAATGTTGAAATGTCTAAATATTTACTACAAAATAAAAGTCCATATAGCAAAGGAAATTCTGGGAAACAAATGATGTGACAGTACATGTGACTACAATATAATGATTCCGATTTTTAAAACTTACTCCTCAGTTCCAACCAACGGTAAGAAGACGCTTTCACTGCTGTTAAAGTAGTAATGGTTAAGCACTCTTAAATTTGCTGCAATCCTTTTAGATTTATCCTCAGATTCCAAAATCACCAGCTATATTAGAACAAATTTTGTTCACAGTATGCTTCGTGGGTAGCTGAAAGAAGTATCCAACCTGAAAACTGAAGACTAACAATAGCTGGGCGTAAGAGTGGGTGAGGAACAAAAGATGAAAATAGATTTCTTAAAAGTTAAAGGCAACAGACAATTGGGTAAGGAGGTCAAACACATAAAGCTAAAAGGAAAGAAAGAAGTGGGAGCAGCAACACAGATAAATTTTAAGCCTCTCTCATTATCTGGTCTCTGGACCACTTCCTGTGGATTCTCTAAATTACTTTCAAACTCCGAGTCTTAGGTTCCAAATGGTGTCGGACTCCGTAAAGCAGGCCAAACTGCTTGTGCTGAATTCATTTTGGAAATGGGTGGTGGAGAACTTTAGTATTCTTTTAAACTTTTATTTTTAGTCTTTGAAAATAAACATGAGTTCATTTAAAGAGAAAACTTACATGTTTTTAATATGGCAAACTAGAATTTCTCCATAAGAATAGGGTCACTTTATTTATTTATTTTTTGACCCTGTATTTTACATCACCCCTTCTACTTAGAGACATGTTGAACTGCAAGGAGTAGTATTTTAGAGGAAGTTCAAGAAAAGCCTCTTAATTTTTCCCAGGTACTTAGACCTCCATCTGGTAGCTGCTCCTAGCTTTTTAACAGGGCCTTATCAGAGCAGAACAGTAGTAGCCTTTTGCCTTTCAGCAGAGATAACCGAGACACACAGTCATGTTTATAGATAACATACACACACATAGAAGTAAAATTTTTAAATAGATAAATTAATTCCATTTTTATAAATGTAAAACAAGAGAGGACAAAACACGATTAACAGAAGTTAGTACACGGCTGCAGCACCATAAGCAACATTGTTCTTCTAGTGTTAATCTACTGTCTCAGAGCACTGGATATGGAGTGGATATATGTGTGTGCTAGAAAAGTGCCATTACACTGGGCTATAACACCAGCCCTTTACTTAACCTGTAATACAAGTAAACTCCAGTGATCCCAGAGATATTGAATATGGGATTTTGCCTATTTCCTATCCAATCCTTCCACCACTATTAGCTTTTATGTATGTTAAGGGCCATCCTTGAAAAGTAACAGCAATTTCAACAATTGGGTTGAGGCTTATTTGACTATATAGGCCCTATCAAATACTGTATGCCAAGAGCAGAAATTGAAACAAGAATGGGAAGTTGTACGAGACTGCAGGAAGAAAATTCATCCCAAAGAAGAGGAAGTCTTGTGTGTTAAGGTAGATTCTCAGAGAGAGGGAAAGTGGGCCATTGAGATAGCTCAGTAGGCAAAGGTACAGGCTACCAGGCCTGATGACCAGGATTTATTGATTGACTGAATGCTCTGAAGCCATAGAACATAAATCTTCTTCCATATTAGTTGTTTTGCCCAGCTATTGGATCACAGTGATGATGAGAAAGGTTAGCTCATACAAACCTTATTGTCTAAGGAACATGTGACATGTAAAGCCATAATAACACTCCAAGGCTTACCCTATATTAGAGTAGTTTGTGAAAGAGCCAAGCATAGTCGAGTTGGAGCTTGTTCTCCAGTCATTGACAGAAGGACAATAAGAAGCAATGCCCATGAGGATGAAGTAGCACCATTTCTAGTAGCCCAAACACAAGCAGATGAAATTAGCCCTTAATCATCTGCCTAGTGATTGTAGCAGCTTATCATCATAAGGTCATGACAATGTAGCGGACTTATCAGTGAGTACTGATTCATAGAAGACCAGAAAAGATATCATAGAGGGGTGGAAACCATGATGGCTGCATGAAGTCTACATTGTTTTCAGTGTGAGATGTTAAAAAACAGTCAGATAATAAGATTCAGGTGTGCATTCCTAGAGACACAGCACCTACAACACAGGAAAACTTACAAATACTGAGGAAGGAGATCTAGGTATAATGGAAGATGTCAAGAAGGTACTAGAATTACCCATGAACGAATAGAACAGTGATAAGGAAGAGGGACAACTCAGAGGATAGTGATGTCTTAAATTAATCAGATTTATTGGGACCATTTGTATTATAAATGGAAAAGATAAATACAAATGCTTATTAATGTCAATATCATCAGGTTTTCTGGTTTAACAGATAAATTAGCAACCAAAATGTGTCCAAATTAACCTGTTCTTTTACCAGTTTTCTTTGTCCTTTTCTTCGTTCTCTTATACAATCAATGTTCAGACCAGTCCTGCCTCTTCTAACTATTACCACCTACTTGTCACACCACCCCGATATCTGAATTTTCTAGGTTCAACTTCAACAATCTCTTCTATTTGTCCTTTTGTCTCTAAGCTAGAGAACATGCCATCAGATGCTCTTAGTGACTTTACAGAAAGTTATTTTAGTCACTTCTTACTCATGTTTTCACCTGCCATGATTTTCAATGCTCTTAAAATGTTAAACTGAAAATTTCAGAAATAATTTACACATCTGAGTTGTATTCACTTGTGAGTAGTATAATGAAATCCCATGCTGTCCTTGTTCTTCTCATGTAGGAAGTAAGTCAGTCCTTTCCTCCTTACGGAGTATGTCTGCACTACAGAGGCAATGCATCCACTGGTTACAGAGGCAATGCATCTAGTGGTCACTGCATAGCCATCTTGGTTACAGACTATACAGCAGCTTGTCACAATAATGACCACAAAGAAAAAAACACTTGTGTTAGCAATTCAAGTATGCCAAAGCTGAGTCATAAAGTATTTTCCTTTAAAAATGGTGAAAATACAGGAGGCAAAAAATCATATTCACATGTGTTCTTCCAACATATTATCATTATCCTATTTAATTATTAATTATTGTTGCTAATATTTTACTGTACTTAAATTATGAGCCAATTTTGACAAGAATGTATAAAAATCCTATACCACCTATGGGTTTAGCTATTTACTCTGTTGTCTTGGGATGTAATGTCTACAGAAAAGTAGAGACAAATACATTTCATGAATGCCCACAATTTAACTAAGCTCTCACGTAGTAATCATCTCCTTTCCCATTCTAAAACCTGGAATTTTATCTCTCTTCTATATTAGGCCGTAAATTTGTGGAACAGATTTGTCATACTTGGTTTCTAGGATGCTTATACATGATAGCTGTAAAATGATTATCTCCTTGAAGTAAGCAAATATATGAAAAAAGAATGAATAACATCCTAGTTATCAAAACATGTAATCAAAACATGTCAACTTTTAGTATAACATTTTTTAAATATTTAAATTGAGATCATACAAATTTTGTATTTTTCCACCTACAGGTATCTAAATATGCATTAGCTTAAATGGCTATAATGAAATGCCTGAGACATGTGAACTAATAAAGAAGAAAGGTTTGTTTAATGATTCTAGAGAGTCAAATGGCATAGAGTAGGATCTAGAGTGTAAGCTGAGCCTTGTCTACATCATCTCAAGTTGTCTAGCAATGGCAAAAACACGTGCAGGAGTGAAAAGATTCTGTTTTCAGATGAGAAACTGAGAGGATTGGACTAATTCAGTATTGTTCCTTTTGTAGCCACTCTCTAAAGAGATCTAAAGAGGCTAAGTCCTATGGAGAATGTGAATCTCTGATCTCTCTCTCTCTCTCTCTCTCTCTCTCTCTCTCTCTCTCTCTCTCTCTCTCACACACACACACACACACACACACACACACACACACACACACACAATCTGCCTGTTACACCTTCTACAGAACTTCCCAATAACATTTTCTTAAGGACAAAGCTTCCAACCACATCAGCCCTTGGGGAACACCCAGATCATAGCAGGTACACTTTTGCACATTTCTATGTCATATCTACACACACGCTCACGCACACATTCCTAAGCTATTCTAGTGAAGAACATGTAGCAATGGTAGATTTAACTGAAAGATTTGAATCCTAGTTCAGTTCCACCAATTACTAAGTTACCTCTCTCTAAGTCTGATTGTTTGGAATAAGCGACTTCACTTCTAGATTGTTCTGCGACCATAACAATATGACAGGGGGCATAGCACACAGTCTGTTCACATAGATCTCAGTACTTTGTAGACACTCAGCACAGTGAAAATTGATTGCATATTTTCCTTTTACCTTTTATCTCTTCCCTTTATTGCTTTGCTCCTTCCTCTCAGTTTCCATCTCTCTATTTGTTCAAACTACTGTTTAATGTACTGTACTAAAATAAATATAGGACTAGGAGCCAAAGACTTACATTCTACAGTTTAATATTTGAATGACCTTGTGTAACACACTCCATGTTTACAGAACAGCTTCCATTTCTCTATAATGAAAAAGCCCAGAATGCCATAAAAGCTATAAATATTTATTAATCTATAAGGTTTTTAGAAAGTTAAAAACAACATGAGGTCATTACGACTGCCCTATTATACCTAACATGTTCCTTTGAGGTTAGACTCTCGACTTTGAACATGAGCAGAGTTTTTAACAGATTGCTTTCTTTTAACAAAACCTGAATGCAAAGTATTCTCTTAAATGGACAGAGAGCCATATGAAATAACACAACTGATAGAGCCTAGATTGGTGAGGCTAAACTATGAGAGCATAAAAATAATTATTTTCTGTGCATGTTTATATGACTATGGGAAGGGCAATGTACATATGGGTGTGGATGCATGGGGGGGCCAGAGGTCTTTCTCTGGAGAGCTCCATCTAATTTTTTGAGATAAGATCTCTCACTGAAGCAGGAACTCAGTCATTTATTTGGCAAGACAAGCTGGCTAACAAGCATTGTCTTAGCCTGCCAAGAGCTGGGATTATAGATGCTTGAATGTTTATGTGTACACATGATCAAAACCCAGGTCCGCATCATTGTACAGAAAGGACTTTACTTTTGACCAGCTTTCCAACTCCCAACGTAATTCTTATATACCACTGTAGTGTTTGAGGTGATTTTTTTTCTAGACATAGATGCATATACAGTAGGAGCAACAGAAATCCTGACTCTGTCAAAGAAAGTCCCCAGAGAGAGATTAACTGAGGAAAACTGGCTTCCTGTGCTATACTTTATTCAATGGCTCTGGATCTGCCCTGCTCCTAGGTCTTCCAGAACCTGGTAGACATTCGAGGACTAGGCTGGCTGAAGCCTTTCCCTATAATATCTCTAGGATTTGCTAATGCTAGAAAAGAATCATATCAAATGATAATCAACAAGAAATCCCAAGTACTTTACTACTTAGAGCATTTAGTCTCATCAATAAAATCTAAAAATATAAGCTGTCAGATGGTCAAATACTCAGAAATAGACAATAATTTTGCTTAGCCATTCTTCTGAAAATTTTTGCATGTTTTGGCAAAGATTATCAAATCATCTTTACTGAAAAAGAACTCATTTCCACAGACAGCTCCTTGCTGTATTTTTCCAAAAGTCTGACAATTACCACTTGTACACGTTAGGTAATTATCTCTTGCCTGTTGTTTAAATAAATGCATTTTGTTTACATTACTCTGTATTGCTAAGTAAGAGGTCTTTAAAAATAACTGACCCTGGAAAAAAAGTTTTTTAAAAAATATAAAAAGCCTGTAAAGAGTAAATATAATTTAAGAAATGATCATATGCTATGAACTGAAAAGACACCAAACAAAAGGAATAAAGAGGGACAGCTAGGAGATCAATATATTCTTGTTGTGTCACAGATGTGGTCACTTTATAAAAAGTAGAAAGTGAGTCATATTAAAGATAAAATTTATCTTTTGTTTATAAATTATGAAAAATGACCTGGATTTGCCTTGGGCTGTGCTATGAGCAAGGAAGATAATATTCACCGTGTGAAGACACTGAGAAATATCTTGGCTATTTCTTAACAAGGTCATAATTAAATACCATGATAATGTATTAATTAAATGCTAATTCATAAAGTGAAAAATCTTAGGTGCCATAAAACTTTCTTTTTAATGAAGCTCTATTAACACCTAGACATCATGTGTTCTAAAAATTCAGAGAGTTCTCCTTGTTCACACTGTCTTTAAACAAGTTAAAGCAATTACAAAAGTGGCATAGAAGAGATAGAAATTGAGCTAGAATTTCCAGGTAAATGGGCTGTAAACAAGTGGCAAGATCGCTATTGAACCAATCACATTGCTTAAGACTGCCAAAACTATTATGCCTTTTAGAAGTGCATCTCAAATTTAAATCCAAGGTGAGAGATATAATAACTCTTTTTTGGTAGGGAAGCTCCATCTATGCATGGATGAAGATACTTATTCAGTAAGATATGCTGACAGGCAGAAACTGGACACATGGTTTAGCTAAGAATATTGCAAGCATTTATTAAAACCACTACTCTAGAATACAATAACATTAGCATAAGCTTTGAACCACTTGGGAAGACAGATGACAAAGAAAAAAGTCATCATTGGCAGTTCTCTGAAAATATAAACTCTGATAAGCATTTCCAATGTATTAATTCTGTTGGGTGTGAATGTTTTAAGTGACCTTTCTTTATAGGCAATCAGTATTAATTGCAACCTTTAGGGTAATTTTTTGGGACTACAGTCTACATTCACACTCCTATTCATAGGTTCTCTTCTCTTCTCCCATCCCAGATATTTTAGTCTCCCATGTTCAGATTTTTTTAATATGTTGTTATAAATTTTTGCTGAAGTATAAATGTATAAATCTGAAAAGCATTACCTGAAGATGTTTTATGGAAGATTGCACTATAAAAACATTCACATCAAACAGTAAAATAATTATTGGAATAAAAATAAAGTCTTGCATAGGCCCAGTACTTAATATCTAGCAAAAAGTCTGCTTTGGACCTTTGTACAGATGAAATTATACAGTATATACACTTGAGTGTCTGACTTCTTTCATGCGGAAGTAGACGTATGAGATGTGTCCACTTAGAGTGCTCCATTGTATGATTGTACCAAATAATTTTCATACATTCATCTGTTCTTTATTGGTGCTGAGGCCAGTTTTCAGCTGTTAGCAATCATAAAGTCATAAACATCAATATACATATATGTTTATGGAAATAGGAACATATTTATCTTTGGAAACATATTGCAATATAAAGATTCTAAGTCACATGTTCTGAGTACAATTAGCCTTCATAGATAATGTCAGGGAGTTTTCCAAAATAATTGTTCTAGTTTAAACCACATAATCTACTCCAGCTCCAGTTCCTGTACATCGTGCAGAAGTTGGTAATGCTGCACTTTGATTTGTTTTTACTTTATCCATTTCAATAGGCAAGTATTAGATTCTAAAAATGGTTACTAGGTGCATTTCTCTCATTAATGGTGACTTCTAATGTGTTTGAAAGACAACTTCATGTCCTCTATGTAAAGAATTTCCTATATATTTTTGTTGATTTTTTATTAGGTTGCCTGACTTCCTATGGATTATAGACTTATTATTATGTTCTATGTACAATTGTTTGTCATTTGTATATATTTTCAACAGATTTCCCCTTGTTTTCATTATAAAGACTTAAGCATTTTAAGAAAATATTTCTTAATTAAGATTTTCTTAATTTGTGTATGTTTTATTAAAATTCTCCTCTTTCAGGTGATTTAAATTTTTCTTACACTTTCTCCTTGAAATCCAATTGATTCATAGTAGAATCAATCAGGTAGGAAGCTTATGTTTAACATGTGAACTTTGTCCTCTGTCACATTAATAATGTAGCTCTTGTTTTAAATATTAGCAATTGTTTTTATTCCATTAGATGGAAAGTTTGTCAAATATTTAAAAGGCCAATACACAATATAGAGTGGTCTCTTTTTGATCAATGCATATTGCATTAGTATTAACTTAGTACAACTTGATGTCAGGCCACACAAATGTTCTGATACTAGTCTTACCTTTTCTCAAGACTATACTTGTTCTTTACATTTTAATATGAATTTATAATTTCTTTCTCAATTTCTACAAAAGTAGCAGCTGAGACTTTGGTTGAAAGAAACAGCATATGTATGAATCAGTTTGCAGACAATGGTTGTCTTCACAATAATAAGGCAGTCGACCTGGCCTGGAGGTAGTGGTTTAATCCCAGCACTTGAGAGGCAGAGACTGGATTCGAATGAGATCCAGGTCAGCCTGGTCTGCAGACTGAGTTCCAGGACAGCCAGGGCTACCCAGAGAAACCCTGTATTGAAAACAAATACAGACAAACAAACAAAAAATAAGCCAACCAATTCTTAGCTATGTAATATTCCAATATTCAATAGTTTATTTAGGTAGTTTGCTTTAAAATATTTTAATATCAAATACTTTGTTCCTTGAACAAAATTATGCCTAAATAATTTGGAAGTGGTTTTTGAAAATCCTACAAATCAAGTATACCAAAATATTTTAAGTGTTCACTATCAGAATGTAAATATATCATAATATATTGTCAAAATATATATCACAATATATTTTTTCCAAAAATCATAATCAGATTTATTTAAATGTTATTGAGTCAACATCTAGTATACCATTTTTTTAAATTAATTGACTTATTCACTTCACATACTGACCACAGTTCCCCTCCCTCTTCTCTCAGTCTCCTCTCCCTACTTCCCCATCTACTCTTCCTCCACTGGATATCAACTAACCTTGGCATACCACGTTACGATAAGACTAGGCATATCTTCTGCTGTTACGGCTAGACAAGGCATCCCAGTTAGGGGAAAAGGTCACAAAAGTAGCCAGCAAAGGCAGGCAACAAAGTCAGAGACAGCCCCTATTCCTCCTGTTAGGAGTCCGACACGAAGACCAAACTATACAACTATTTCATATATGCAGAGTGCCTAGGCCTGTCCCATGCATGCTTTTTTGTTGGTGGTTCAGTCTCTGTGAGGTGCTATGGGCCCAGGTTAGTTGATTCTGTAGGTTTTCTTGTGTCCTGGGTCCCTTTGGCTCCTACAATCCTTCCTCCCCAAACAAGACTCCCTGAGTTCTGCCTAATGCTTGACTGTGGGCCTCTGCATTGGTTTCTATCAGTTGCTAGGGAAAGCCTCTCTGATGATGGTTATACTAGGCTCCTATCTGGAAGTATAGAAGAATATCATTGACAGAATCAGAGGTGGGCTCACTATAGCATGGGTCTCAATCTGGACCAGTCATTGGTTGACCATTACCTCAATTTCTGTTCTGTCTTGAGCCCTGTATATCCTGGAGGCAGAATGAATTGTAGGTCAAAAGATTTGTGGCTGGGTAGGTGTTGAGAATTCACAATGTAGATAAAAAATGCACCCCATTTTTGAAAATTACTTAATTTTTTTAAATTAATTTAATTATTTAAAAATAAATTTAATTATTTAATCTTTCTTTTACACTCCAGATTCTTTCCCCCTCCTAGTCTGCCCTTAGACTGTTCCACATCCCATACCTCCTTCTTCACCAATCCCCTGTCTCCTCGAGGATGTCTCCACCTCTCCCCACACCACCAGAGCCCCCAGTCCATGAGACCTCCAGTCTCTTGAGGGTTAGGTGCATCTTCTCTGACTGAACCAAGACCCCGCAGTCATACACTGCACATGTGTTGGGGGTTTCACATCAGCTGGAGTGTGCTGCCTAGCTGATGGTCCAGATCTTGGGTTCAGGTCAATAAAGACTGCTGATCCTCCCATAGGGTGACCCTCCTCTCCATCCTCCCCTAGCTTTTCCCCAATTCAACCACAGAGGTCAGCAGCTTCTGTCCATTGACTGGAAGCAAATTTCTGCATCTGACTCCTTCAGCTGCTTGTTTGGTCTTTCAGAGGGCAGTCATGATAGCTCCCTTCTTGTGAGTGCTCCATAGCCCCCTTAATAGTGGAAGGCCTTGGAGCCTCTCCTTGAGCTGGATCCCACTTTGGGCCTGGGGCTGAAGCTCCCTATCCTCAGGCTCTTCTCCATTTTTGTCCTTGTAGTTCTTACAGACAAGAAAAATTTTTGACTGTGGTATGGCAACCCCATCCCTCACTTGATGCCCTGTCCTTCTACTGGAAGTGGCCTCCACAAGTTCCCTCTCTCCACCACAAGGCACCTCATCAAAGGCCCCTCTCTTTGTGTCCTGAGATTTTCTCACCTCTCAGGTCTCTGGTGCATTCTGGAATCCCCCACCCCCATCCCCATCTCCCACCTCCTGAAATTGCCTGCTTCCATTCTTTCTGCTGATCCTTAGGGCTTCAGTCCTTTTCCCCCAATCAATACCTGATCAGGCTACCCTTTTCCATCCAGGACCCTTCCTTCCTCCCCCGTCATGTGACTGCTTTCCTCACCCTCCCAAGTGAGACTGAGGCTTCCTCACTTGGGCTCTTCAGCTTGTTAACCTTTTTGATTTCTGTGGACTGTATACTGGGTATCCACTTATTAGTGAGCACATAGCATTTATGTCCTTTTGGGTCTGAGTTGTTTGGTTTGATGATGTCTAGTTTTCTGTGTTCTTTACATATTTTCATATTGATTTTTCTTTTTATTTGTTTCTCATTCCTGATGGTTGTGAGCCACCATGTGGTTGCTGGGATTCGAACTCATGACCTCTAGAAGAGTAGTCAGTGCTCTTAACCGCTGAGCCATCTCACCAGCCCCTCAGTCAGATGTGGGGTTGATGAGGATCTTTTCCTATTCTGTTGACCGTGTCCTTTGCCTTACAGAAGCTTTTCAATTTCATGTGGTTCTATTTGTTAACTGTTGATCTTAGTGCTCATGTTATAAGTGTTCAGAAATTGTCTCCTACTCCAATCATCAAGACATGTGCATAACCAAGATTTAACCCCAGGATAATCAGATGGTGTACCTTCTCTTACTGCGTGAGATTGTCTAGTAGCAGATACCAGTAGATATGCTACCTGAACTAGTGCCCTCCCCTACCTACATTGTGTCCTCCATGATCTCTCACCCAAAAGGTAGTTAAGTATCTTTCTCCTATCTCCCTTCTTCCACTCTCTGACTGGAAGTCCTGCCTACTCCTTGCCCAACAATTGATCCCCTGAAATCTTTATTCATTAGGGGAAGGTTCTGGCACATTTTCTTAAACATAAGCCTGTAGCAAAATAATGGGTTGCAGGTGAATCAATAAGATACAGATTCACTCTGATGAGCTCTTAGGAAAGTCCAAAATCAGATACAATAGAATAATTTGTAGCCTCCAGAGCCTAAACTATAGCAAACACAATGTGTTTAACACGTTTTCAAGTAACATCAACGTAAGTCCTTACACATCCCATAAATTCATACACATCAGTTCCTACTACCCAGTTTAAAATTCGGTGCCCAACAAAAATTGTAAGACATGGGAGAAGGAAGGAATTAAGGTTTAATGGGAAAAAATCAAGCCCTAAAATCTGATTCAAATATGGCTCTGATGTTGAAATTATTAGATAGTAGGATTTAAAATACCTGTTTACTATTTTATGGGTTTGATTAGAATCTGCCAGACAAGAGTTAATAAAAACAGAGATGTTGAAATTGTGAGAAAGAATTGGAGATAAGTTCAGAAACAAACAAACATAAAAAATGCAATGGAAAATAGGAATAACAAACGTGTTTATGATCTCATCAGATTTGACCTGATAACCCAGGGAAAAAACAAACCTGAACTTGATAACAAGTCAAAATGACCTTCCTGAAATGTAATCTAAAGAGAAGAGCAAGGGGGCAGGGATTAAGAGCTGTAGGTAAATATCAAATGTTGAAACATATTTTTCTTCAGTGGAACATCAGAAAAAGAAAGTTACAGAAGAATATTTCAAGTCAGAATGCCATGAATTTTCCAAAAGTAATGTCAGAAACCAACATTTAGGATGCTGAGACTAACATCAACAAATCCTAAATCTTAAATAGCATATTCAAAACTAAAAGAAAACCTTAAATCAATCAGAAGGAGGGCATATTTTCTGAGAGCCAAGTATAAGAATAACAGCTGATATCAGAGATTGTTGAAGGACATGAGAACAAAGTCCCATACTTTAAGGTGTTAAGGAAGGTAGTATGTTCCTTTTAAAGTAAAGGAGGTATAAAGATATTGTGAAACAAATAAAACCTTAGGGAATGTGTGTTCTGTAGACCTTAAAGGTGTTCAAAAGAAGTTTTTTCAAGAAAATGAAGCAAGGACTGAGAAGTAAGCTCAGTAAGGAAGTGCCACTACATAGACAAAAGTTTGATTTCTCAAATCCAAGTACAAAAACTCAAGCTTAGTTGAACATCTTATAATCCTGTACTGGGCAGGTAGAGCCAAGCTCCCTAAGACTCAGTAGAAAGCCATCTGAGCTTACTTGATAACCTCTAAGCTAGAAAGAGTTTGTCTCCAACTCTGCCAGAACCTGACCAATACAGATACAGATGCTCTCAACCAACTATGGGACTGAGCACAGGGGTGGAGAGGGGTGGGGAGGCCCAATGGAGACATTAGGGAAAGGATTGAATGAGCTTCAGGGGTTTACACTCCCATAGCAAGAACAATATCAACCAACCAGATAACCCAGAGCTTCCAGGGACTAAACCACCAACTAAAGAGTACACATGGAGAGACACATGGCTCCAGCTGCATATGTAGCAGAGGATGGCCTTATCTGGCATCAATGGGAGGAGAGCCTTTGGTCCTGTGAAGGCTTGATGCCCCAGTGCAGGGGAATGCTAGGGTAGTGAGGTGGGGTGGGTGAGTTTGGGGGGAGGGGATGGGATAGGGGGTTTGCAAAGGAAAAACCAAGAAAGAGGATAGCATCTGAAACGTAAATAAATGAAATAGCCAATTTTAAAAAGAAGGAGAAAAAAGTTTGTCTCCAAAATAAGGGAAGCAGCCCTAAGTACCAGTAGTTGAAGTTGTAGTGTGGTCTCCACATACATACATTCATAAACAAGGACAGGAATTTCTACATACATACATATGTCAACATAGAAAACACACATACATACACACACAAAGAAATGAAACAAAAGGAAAATAATACAGAAAAAAATTTTGGAGGACATGAGAAGAAAAATCATTAGAAAAAGAATAAATGGGAAAAAATAAAATCTATCTTTCTGCTGTCAATCAAAAAGTTAAATAACGTTAATCACAGTCTTGGGAATTATATATTTTCAGTAAAGACAGTATTGCAAAGGAGAGAGGGGAATAACTTGGAATAATTGAAATAATTTTATCACATTTTGTACCATATAGGAAATGGCATAATATTGCTTTTAAATACATGCATATTAGTTTAAGACATATATTATAAACTCTAAATCCACCATTAAACATTTTGTAAAGAACTATGATTGACAGTATATATTTAGAGACTCAAATGAAATCACTTACAAATCTTTAATTAAAAACAGAATAGATAAAACAAAGCTTCTGGCCACATATTAGGAAACTGTTACAACCATGGTTGATATTAATCCATTAAAGTATTCATCATCTCAAATGTGAATAGTGTAAAGATTACAAGACAGAGATTAAAATGTCAGACCTATTGGCTCTTATTTGTCAGACAGCGGGATCAGAAGGTAAAGGATGGCACGAGCTAGACAGTGAGTCTTTGATTCCAAAAGATAAAGTAAAGAGGCAAACGGGCTCAGATTATCACAGAAACACCCAACAACACATTCTCTTTAGTAAACCCATTTTTTAAACATACAAACAGTAGATAAAAGCAGATGACTGGAGAAAAATATATTACTCTACTGATATTACAGAAAGTTCTTTTTTAAAAAAAGTAAACTTAAAAACAGGGATCATAAAGAAGAGTTCAATTCTCATCCCCACCACCACCACCCAACACACATACATACACACATATTAAAAAACAACAACAACCAAAAAAAGAAAAACCAGGCTAGTAGCTGTGTGTGAAGTTACCAATTGAACATGAAACTGATAAATCTGAAGGGAAAGCAGGCAAGGCCACTATTATGTTCAGGGACTTCAACTGCCTTCTGTCAGCAATTGATAGATCAAGCAGGCAGAAAATCAGTAAGGATGTCGTTGACCTGAACAGAACCATCAATCAATTTGAATATTCCTTCCAACAGCTGCCAAACACACATTCTTCTCAATCTCGCATGAAGTGTTCTCCAAGATGGACCATATTCAAGCCATAAAGCACACATTAACATATTTAAAAGTCCAAAAATAATATAAATTATGTTGTCAGATAACTGGGTAATTAAAGTAGAAATCAATAACAGAGAGAGAGCTGGAAACCTTCCAAATAATTCATGTATCAAAATGTTCCTCAAGAGATACTGCAAAAACATCTGTCTCCATGAAAACTTACCTAAACTTGTGGACATTGTGTAAAATCTGTGTTGAAAGAAAAATATATCCCATTGAAGGAAAGTACTAGAAAAAGGAAAAGGTAGAAGATCAATAAACCAAGTTTTCAACATAGAAATTTAAAAAAAAGAAAGAAAAGGAAACAAATTGAGCTTTAAAGCAAGTAGGAAAAAGATAATAAGATGATTAGAGAAGGAGGTGGTAAAATTGTAATCAGGAAAACCCCATTTACTTGACAAATTACCAGGATCTAAAGTAAATAAACCTAATATAAATATTTGTGTAGAAGATTTTGTAACAACACTATTTTCTTTTTCCTTGTGGGGATGTCTCGGTTTAACTTCTATTGTTGTGATTAAATATCCTGAGAAAAAAACAATGATGAGGGAAAGGGGATTTTTCATTTTTCAATTCCAGTTTATAATCCATCAGATTAGGAAGGTAGGAGGAGCTTGACAGAGCCAATCCCAGCATTGTGCACATTCAAAAGCAGAAAGAAACAAAGACCATGCTTGTTTGTTTGCTTGCTTGCCTATTTGCCTGATTCTTAGCGTTTGGCTCAATTTTTCTACTCTTAAATAGTTCAGGACCCCTTGCTTAAGATTTGGTGCTGTCTACAGTTGGTTAAATCTCCTCACATCAATTAACTTTATAGATATAATCAACAACACACAGTCAAAACAATGTAGATAATTTCTCATTGAGATAATTTTCCCACCTGATTGGTTCTAAGTAGTAACAAGTTGAAAACCCTAACCATCACAAATGGTACTGTTCCAAGGAAACTTGACTAACATGGCAATTTTGTACTAATTTATCTATTAGTTATTTGAATTAAAAGAAAAAAAAAGCTGCCCAAGAGTTTCCAGTGTTTGAGTGAATTTTATATTGCCATATATAACAAAATAGATTCCTAATCCTTTCTTATTTGGTTTTCCTTGGTTTGGGTGGATTGGGTTGTTTTTTGAGAAAAGGCCTCACTGTGGAACTGTGACTTGCCTGGAACTCCCTTTATAGATCAGACTGACCATGGACTTGCAAAGATCCACCTGCTTCTGCCTCCTAGCTGCTGGTATTAAAAGAAGCTACCACATCTTGTTTCTTAATCCTTTTTAACATTTGTATTGCCAATCTCTTATATTTGGGGCATAAAAGTAAGTGTGTAATGGTTTATAATTACATGACTTTTAATGCTAACTTCTCAGATACAAATAGTCATTAAATATCTCTTCCTGTGCCTACCAGCCATTTGTTTAACTGCTGTTGAAACTGTCTAAGCCCTGCATAATGTTTCATTAAAAATAATTATTTTACTTATTGTTGTTGAATGTTAAGTTTTTAAGTACAATAAAAATAATTCCTCTAGAAATTGTATGTGTTTTCATACTCATATAGGTTCACATACACACACACACACACACACACACACACACATACACACACACACACACACACACACACACACACAGTCCTTTGTTTTTAGAAAATTTGTGTAGTTCCTTTCAGACTTTACTGATGACTCAGTATATTGTTTGCCACTCATGCATGAAAACTTGACCTCAGATCCTGAGGCCCCATGTAAAAACCTAAGTTGGGTAGCATGATCTTATAATTTTAGTTTTAGAAAAGAGGAGAGAGGTTGATTTCCTAGAGCTTGCTGGTCAACCAGTCTAGCAGATTAGGCAAAGTCCAAGTTCAGTGAAAGACCTTTTCTCAAAATATAAGTTAAAAAGCAATCAAAAAAGTTACTTGATATAGATCTCTGTCTTCCACATACATGAGCATATGCACAAACATGTACATATCAATACATGACAAGCATGTACTTACAAAGAAAAACCAACTTTTTTAGGAATAAGAAGATTGCAACATACCTGACGCACAAGAAAAGACTTTAAGACAGCCTCTGTGAATGTAATAGAGGCCCTTAAAGAAGAAATGATTAAATCCCCAAATGAAATCTATGAAAAAAAAAACAATAGAAGGAAATGATGTTTAAAAAAATTAAAATGTTCAAGAACTGAAAGTGGAAATAGAATCAATGAAGGAAATCCAAACAAAGGGAAATATGTATAGCAATATTTTATAATCTCAAAAAGGAACCTCAGAGGCATGTTTCACCAACAGAATGTAAGAGATGGAAAAGATGATCTCAGTCATTGAAGACTCTATAGAAGAAATGGAAGGAAATGTTAAATCTAAAAAACTCCTGGCACAAAACATCCAGAAAATCTGGGACACTATGAAAAGGCCAAATCTAAGAATAATAGGAATAGAGAAAGGAGAAAAATCCCAGGTCAAAGGCACAGAAAATATTTTCAACAAAATCATAAACAGAAATTTTCCTTAACCTAAAGAAAGAAGACACCTTGCAAGGTACCATAAGCAGACAACACCAAACACAATGGACAGAAAAGGATGTACCTTAAGCATATAATAATCAGAACACAGAATACACAGAACAAAGGCATAACATTAATAGATTCAAGAGAAAAGACAAATGACATATAAACTTATTAGAATAATGTCGAACTTCTCAATGGAGACTCTAAATGCCAGAAGGGCCTGGAAAGATGTTTTGCAGACACTAAGAGACCACAGATGTCACCCCAGACTGCTATACCAAGCAAAACTTGCAATCACAATAAATAGAGAAGTAAGACATTTTATGATAATACCAAAATGTAACCAATATCTATCTACAAATCCAGACTTACAGAAAGCCCTAGTGGAAAACTCTAACCAAAAGATATTAAATACATGCAAGAAAACAGAGGGAATAATAATCCTAGACCAGAAAATCAAAAAAGGGAAAACACATACACATACATGCACACACATACCACAATCACTACCAACAACAGCAGTACCAGAACCACTACCACAACAAAGTAAGTCATTAACAAACATTGTTCATTTATATTTTTTAATGTCAATGGTCTCAATTACCCAACAATAAGACACAGAGTAACAGAATGTATGGGAAACAGGGTTCATCCTGCTGCTGCATCTAAAAAACATACTTTAACATTAATTTAGACAACATGTTAGGATAAAATGATGGAGAAAAATATTAATATCTGAAAAAGAAGTATACTTCAAACCAAAACGAATCACAAAGGTAGGAAAGGACGGTAGATACTCACCAAAAGAAAATCCACCAAGAGGACCTTGCAATTTTTAACATCTATGCACCAAGCAAAATGGCACCCAAGTTCACTATTGAAGTCTAAATCATTTATTGGCTCTTACACACTAACAATGGGTGACTTCAATACCCAACAATAGTCAATAGATAAGACATCTAGACAAAACCTAAACAGAGAAATCATGGAGTATTATAAACCTAACAGATATTTACAGAACATATACCTTCTTCCCAAATGCACAACACAAAACAATATACCTTCTTCTAAACTCCTCATGAAACTTTCTCCAAAATTGACAACACACTTGGACACAAGCAAGTCTCAGAGGATCCAAGAAAATTGTAAAATGCCCTCCTTCTATGTGACTACCAAAGATAAAAACTGACACAGACACAACCAGAAAGAACAGGAAGCTTACAAACTCATGGAAACTGAAGAAGTCACTCCTGAATTTAAAAAGCAATGAGTCAAGATAGAAATTAAGGCTTATTAGAATTGAATGAAAATAAAAAGACACTGTACCATATTTAAGGGACATGATGAAGACTAATCTAAGAGCTTATAGCACTAAATGACTGCATGAAAACTTTTATGTTGAGGTCTTTGATCCACTTGGACTTGAGTTTTGTGCAGGGTGGTAGATACAGGTCTATTTGCATTACTCTACATGCAGACATCCATGTAGACCAGCACCATTTGTTGAAGATGCTTTCTTTTTTTCCGTTGTATGATTTTGGCTATGTGGGTATATTTCTGAGACTTTCATTGGATTCCATTGATCATCCTTTCTGATTCTATACTGATACTATGAGGGTTTTATTACTATTGAAATGCATTTCATGTGAGAGAGAGAATCCCTGACACTATTAATAATACTCTTGTAAGTTTGCAGACCGGAACCTAGCATAAATGTCTCCTGAGAGGTTTCATGCTACAGCTGATAGAAACATACGCAGAGACCCATAGTCAAACATGAAACAGTGTCAGGGCATCTTGTGTAAGAGTGAGGGAGATAATTGTGCGAGGTGATGGGGTCAAGGACACCACAAGACTTACAAAATCAATTATCCTGGGCCCATGGGGGATCATAGATATTGAATGACCAAGAAAAGACCATGCAGGGGATGGACCTGGGCCACCTATATATTTCTAGCAGATGCACAGCTTGGTCTTCATATGGATACCCTAACAATTAGAGATGAGGCTATCTCTGACTCTGTTGCCTGCCTTTGTATCTCCTTCCCCTATCTGGACTACGTAGTTGGGTCTCAGTAGAAAAGGTTGCATTTAGTCCTGCCGTAATTGAATGTGCCAGGGTGGGGTGGTACCCAAGAGGGTCTTCACCTTCTCTGAGGAGAAGGGGGTAATGAGGTAGGGATTGGTAAACATGAGAAGAGAAGAGGTATGGAGATATGGTATGAATACTAGCAACTGAAGAGTCCACCTGAAATATCTAGAACAAAAAGAGTAGGTGGCAACAAATAAACTCAGGGCTAAAATCAATAAAATAGAAACAAACAAACAATGTGAAGAATCAATGAAACAAAGAGTTTGTTCTTTGAGAAAATCAAGAAGATTGAAACACCATTATCCCAATTAACTAAAAGACAGGCAAAATGTTCCAAATCAAGAAAACTAAAAATGATAAGGGGAAAATAACAATAGACACCAAGGAAAGCCAAATCATAGGGACATGGTTTAAAAATATGTACTATAACAAATTAAAAACTCTAAAAGAAATGGATCATTTTCCTGATAATAACACTTAACCAATGTTAAATTAATATTAGAGAAGCAATTTAAACAGATAACCCCTGGTGAAATTGAAGTAGTCATTAAAAGTCTCCCAACCAATAAAAGCCCAAGGCCAGATGGTTTTAGTATATAATTCTACCAGACTTTCAATGAAGAGTTAATGCCAATACATCCCAAATTGATCTACAAAATAGAAACAGAAAGAGCATTGTGCAATTTGTTTTATGAGGCGACCATTACCCTGATACACAAACAGCATAGAGACCCAACAAAGAAAGAGAATTATAGAACAATATCCTTATGAATACAGATGCAAAAAAATTCACAATGAAACATTTGCAAAATTAATACAAGAACACATCAAAAAGATCACCCACCATAGTCTAGTTAGACTCATTTCAGAGGTCCAGGGAAAGTTCAACATATAAAACTCAATAAGTTTAATACCTTATAAAAAACCTGAAAGAAAAAAACTAACATGATCATCTAATTAGATGCAGAAAAAGCATTTGACAAATATTAACACCCTTCATGATAAAACCCCTGAGAGATTAAGGATGCAAGGAACTTATCTAAATATAATGAATGCAGTTTACAGCAAGCCTATAGCCAACATCAACTTAATGGAGAGAAACACAAAGCAATTATTCCATTAAAATCCAAAACAAGACAAGGTTGTCCACTCTCTATACCTACTCAATACAGTACTTGCAGCCTTAACTAGAGCAATAAGACAACTGAAGGAGAGCGAGGATATAATATTGGAAAGGAAAAATATCAACGTATTTTTTTTGCAGATGATATGCATAAGTGACCCCAAAAATTCTACCATCAAACTCCAATAGCTGATAAATACTTTCATCAAAGAAGCTGGATATAAAACTAAGACACAGAAAGCAGTAGCCCTCATATGTATGTATGTATGTATGTATGTATGTATATGTATATATGTATATATACATGTATATATACACATATATTACAAATGGACTGATTTTTCAAAAAAATGAGGGAAACAACACCTTTCACAATAGCCTCAACTTATATAAAATATTCTGGGGACATACATGGTAAAACCTTATGACTTGAAGATAGAAATTGAAGAAGATATCAGAACACAAAAAAATTTCCCATGCTCATGTATCAGTAGAATTGAGTAAAAATGATCATCTTACTAGAAGCAAACCAAAGGTGCAATTCAATCCTCATCAAAATTCCAAAACAATTCACCACACAAGGACAAATTTTAGTTTTATATGAAAACAAAACCAAAACAAAACAAAAACTTCAGAATAGCTAAATCAATCTCAATTAATCAAAGAACTGTTGGAGGTCTCACCAGCCCTGATCCCAAATCATACTACAAAGCTAAAGTAATAACAACTGCCTGGTGTTAGCACAAAACCAGACAAAACTTTCAACAGAATTGATTTGAAGATTCAGCCATAAATCCACAAACATATGGACACCCAAGCTTTGATATGAAGCCAAAAATTCACACTGGAAAGAAGACAGCACCTTCAACAAATGATGGTGGTCAAACTGGAAGACTGCACGTAGAAGAACCCAAATAGATCCATACTTATCATCCTGAACAAAACATAATTTCAAATGGATCAAAGATTTCAACATAAAACCAAATACACTGAACATGATAAAAGAGAAACTATATAGAAAAAGAGATTCAGTTGTATGTCCCAGTATATCCCACTTGAACATACATCCAAAGGACACTTCATCTATCACAACAACAATTATTCAAACATATCCATTGATGCTTTATCCATTATAGCCAGAAACTAGAAACAACATAGATGTTCCTCAACAGATGAATGGATTAAGAAACTAAGATACATTTACACTGTGGGATATTAGTCTTCCGTTAAAAAAATAAAATCATAACATACACAGGCAAATAAGTGGAACTACAAAAAAATTCTAAGAAACCCAGACCCAGAAAGATAAATATGGTATGTGTTTTCTTATATGTGGATATTAGCTGTTGAATCAATAATAAGCAAGGTACAAATTGTTTTAACTACAGAGGTTACATATAGAGAACAGGACTTGAATGGGACAGACAGTTTCTCCTGGGAAAAAAATAGATATCTATGAATGGGTGAGGGACTAGAACTGAAGAATAAAATGGAGACAGAGAGGAGAGGAGGATGGCAAAGGGAATATGTGAAGAAACTGCTAAAACTAAAGAGTAATGTAGAACCTAACACAGTTGACACTTTGCAAAACATATACATAGACGAAGGCCATTTAAATAAAATTGCCAAATAATAGGGAAGCAGAGCCACAACTGGATATTTCTTGTCACCAAATGAAGCTTCCAGTACCAAAATTGAGCTATTTCTAATGGAGTGGTTGACCACAAAGGTCCTATGTAAACATTCAAACAACCCAAGCTCTTGTCAAGGCTCTAGGTTTCTCTTAACAAATGGACAGCAAGACCCCATTGCTGAAGGCAACTCATTGAACGTAGAAAATTCAAGCTAGTGCCTACAAAGAGCTTCCCCCCTGCATCATAGTGTCTTCGGTACAGGAAGGTACTCTTCATATCCCCAAAGGAGAAATGTAAACACCATCCCAGTGACAAACTATTTCACCTACAATGGTGTCCTGCCTGCAAGATATGCTGATGCAATGGTGGCACAAAGCTATGAAAGTGACCACCCAATATCTGATTTGGCTTAAGGCCTATTCCATAGGATGGAACCTATATCCAACACTGCTT
>NW_022196902.1:9320824-9340892 GCF_008632895.1 Mastomys coucha
AAAAAAAAAAAAAAAAAAAAAACAGCCACAGATGATGGAGAACACCAAGTATCCAAGGCCCCTCTAAGTCGAGGATAGATACTCATAAAGTTCACAGAGACTGAGGCAGTATGCCCAGGGCCTGAGTGGGTTTGCACCAGATGGGGTCCTATTGCTGAAAGGAGAAATATTCACATGACCCTATCCCTAACCCAGAATCGAATGCCAATATGATAGTCACATGTAAATGAAAAGTTGGTTTCCTTCATGGGAATCTCAATGGGGAAACAAACTACTCTTAAAGGTACGCCACATGCTGAGGTCAATGGAGAAAAAACGCAACAGGTTTTTTTGGAGGTTTCTTGTCTCATAATGTCATGTCAGGGATTTTCTGCTTTTTTAGTTGTTTTTGTTTTTATTTTTATTTTATTTCATTAGTACCCCTTAGAAACCTGTTTGTTTTCTAATGAGACAGAAAGAAGGTAAATCCAGATGGATGGGCAGGTGGATAGGAACTGGGAGGAGTGGAGCAAGGAAAAAATTGTAATCAGGATATATTATGTGAGAAGAAATCTATTTTAATACAAGAAAAATAAATTAATGAAAGTTGAAATATTTATAATAATGAATTTGCCTATTGTTTTCTTCAATTCTAAGATTCAATTCTAATACCATATTACTTAAAGTACTATTAAGGAACGCATATATTTTGGATTAATATATTTTCGATAATGAAAAACAGTACTATTAATCTTTGCTGAAATTCTTATTTTTATATTGTAGGATCATCTTTATAATCCACATCCTAATACTTTAATTTTGCATATTCTTTCCCAGAGTTTCACATTTAATGCACTTTTATCTTCAGATTTAGAGAGTCATTTCTATACACAACACATAGTTGATTAGTCTTAGTGTCTAAGACTAATCCCTGCCTGGACTTTGCTTTTCAGCCTAGGAGCTTACACAAGGCAAGTACTTGTCCCTGAGCTAAGCCACACCTTTGACTCTGCCTCTTGATGGAACCACAGATGTTAGTTAATCACATGATCATTATTTGGTTGGGTTTTGTTTTATTCTTCTCTTGTCTCTTATTTTATTCTTCTCTTGTCTCTTATTTTTGTTTCTTTCTTTTAGATATCCCAGTTCATGCTCACTGCTGGATTATTAGATTAGTTCTTTGTTTTTATTCATGGTTGGCCCAATACTTTAAAATTTGCTTCTATTTTTTTTTTTTTTTTTACTTCTCAATGCTTATCTTAAAGTAACATAGCACTTCCCTCCATCCCTACAATCTTCTTTAACCTTTTTTTTAATCTGTAAACATTTAACAAACATCAAAACACCTTGTCTTTGTTTTCACTCCAAACCCATATTAAGATAAATAAATAAACAAACTTTTAGATTATAGAAGAAAAGCTGTTCACATTTTCCACTTATTCCATACTAAGATTGTGTCTTCTGAATCCAAATTTTAACTTCATGTTTTTTTCAGCTTTCACGAGGAGCTGACATTCACATTCCAACAGTGCGGGCTTCCTGACAAGCCAACATCTGTACCTATTTTTCAGAAAAAATAATCTTTAAGATTTGAAATTAGCTTTTAAATTTTTGGTTATATAATTTTAAGTTAACACTTTTGGTTTTTAAACTGTCCTTTATTGTCTTTGGTTACATTGTTGTTGATGGTGATGTTATTGTCTTTGGTTCCATTGTTGTTGATGGTGATGCTCTTGTCTTTGGTTACATTGTTGTTGATGGTGATGCTCTTGTCTTTGGTTACATTGTTGTTGATGGTGATGTTCTTGTCTTTGGTTACATTGTTGTTGATGGTGATGCTCTTGTCTTTGGTTACATTGTTGTTGATGGTGATGTTCTTGTGTTTGGCTGCTCCCTTTTCTATTCTCCTATCTGTAATATGTCTCTCTCTCAGTACCTTTTCTTTATCGTTACTCTCTCAGCCATTGCATTTTCCTATGGATATTCCTTCATTTGCTCTATCATGAAAATGATGGCCTTACAGTTTATTTTGCAGACTTTGAACATCTGTTTTATTGCCTTGGTGCACTAGAAACTACTTTTATTGTGTCATTGAATAAAACAATGTTTAGTTTCATTTTTGTGGCTGTGATAAAGCACCTTGACCACGAGCAACTTAGGAGAGAGAAGACTTATTTTAACTCCTAACTCTAACTTGCAGTACACCTAATGTGAGCAAGTCAAGCGACAGGAACTTGAAACAGTAGCCACATCCATAGTCAAGGACAGAGATAAATACCTGCACATTTCCATGAGCTTACTTTTGCTTATGTGGCTTTCTCATCTCTGATGCAGTCTGGACCTCGAGTCCAGGGAATGATGCTGGGTAGCCACAGGAGGCTCAGTATTCCTACATCCATTGTGACAATTAAGAAATCCATTATGAAGACTCTTCTCTCATATTACCTGCATTTGGCAATGATAATAATCAGGAATTTTGTGTGATTTCTAAGCTCTTGAAGAAAAAAATATGCAACATACCCTGGTTCAAACTATATGAGCACAGAAACATTTGTGGGTTAAGAGCATGGTCAACTACTTGCAAGGAGCAATCAAGTACTTGCTTGTTTAAATGTTGCTTCATGCTGGGTATAATCTGGGTGTGAATAACACAGATTTCTTCATTTAAACATGAATTTCAACTATTCATATTATGACATTAAACTCACAGCATCACCTCTAAGTTCAACACACTTCTGACATCTAACCTTTGCTTTTCAACATGCCACATCCATTGATGAGATCCCTTCACTCGAGCACTTCTAGGGACAGACTGCATCTTATATTTGATCTTTTCACTAGAAACACCATCATTAAAAAGCTACCAACTCTGCATATATCTGTGATGATTCAAATATTCTCTAGAGAGTCCTTCAGTCACAGTCATCACTTACGAGTTACATTAGATTGAGTAAAAAGAATCAAAGAGGAAGTAGGTGATCCAAAGCTGGTATGATGTTAGTTACTATCAGAAACTCTAGGTACTTATTGCTCATTGGTCAGTGAATCCAGGTGCCAACAGGTCACATGACAGGAGCTACAATTTGGATAACCAGGATGAAGGAAGACATGAGGAAGCTTACAGTTCATAAACCCTCCCTTGGAAAGGCATTTCCCAGTAAATGTCTGTATTGTCAATATTTCTACTTAGATTCTTCTGGTTACAATGTATTCTATACCTAACAGATATTGGAGAGCATAGGAAACACATTGGTTTACCACTTAAAAGCTGACAGTGATTGCTCTGGACCCTGGGACTCATTCTCACAGATCATTTCTTTACCTCTTCCTCATAGGTCTGTTTACAGTATTTCTGACACAGCTAACTTCTCTCTGCAAGTGCTGCTGAACACTCCTAGAGTCTGCTGCTGAGTACTCAGAGAGAGTGTGTGTGTGTGTGTGTGTGTATGAGAGAGAGAGACAGACAGACAGAGAGAGAGGGGGGAGGGAGGGAGGGAGAGAAAGAGAGAGAGTTTGAGAAAGAGTGTGTGTTTCAAACCTCTCTCACCCACTTGCTCTAGCTTTCTCATTCTCTCTGTCTACTACATGCCCTGAGGTGACCTCAAACTTAAACAATCCTTCTTCCTCAGCCTTCTGAGTTTTAAGATTACTGGTATGTGCTACTATGCAAGAATCCATATCTCTTTTGACCCTTCTCACAGAATCTCTTAAGAAATAAATTTAGGGGTTTTGTTTTGTGTTTCATAATCCCCAATGTAGTGGAGTGCCCTGCTAACAAGAGTATTCCATCCCACTGTTGAATGGTACAGAGAGAGAGAGAGAGAGAGAGAGAGAGAGAGAGAGAGAGAGAGCAGTCTGGTGTTCAATTTTCCCAAGGACAGAAAAACTGTTTTTTATATTCCACATGAATTACAAAGGACATATTAAGTAAAGCGAGTATTACAACTTTTGTTTCATTTTCTAAACCACAAGTAAGCTTCCTAATAGTTTTAGCATAGAAAATTGAAAGAAAAAAAAAGACACTAATTTCAGCCTATTAAAAATCACTAGCCAGATGCTGTAAAAAGAACCACTAATGAAAGGTCTCTCTGGCAAGTCTGAAAGTTTCTTTATTCTCAACCTAATGCTCTTTAAAAGAATATCACATTTCATTGACATACGAGGCATTTGAGTTGAATTAAAAGGCTTGAAAGACACCCTTCTCTGAACTGAAGTCTAAGAACTGTTTTTGATGTTTACCTATTTCCCTAGGACTCTTATTTCCCTCTGCCATAAACCGTAATTCTTCCCAATTTGAACTGACACCATTCAGTGTTTTTAATTAGCCCCATAGTCAAGATGTTGCACTCAAGGTCCAGGTGAAGCTGGGTCAACATTCACACTTGGAGTGTGTTAAGGCATTGTGAAGCAAACAGTTAAATCAGAGTTGAAGTTAAAAGGCAAACTCTGCTCTTTTTGTCCAGAATATAAAGTTTAGTAAGACAAAGTAACTAAATATTGCAAGAGGTCAGGTTCAAAAAAAAAAGATCAGCTGCCATCATTTTCTATTATAGATCCAAAAAACATAATTCATAGATACAATCTGATTCAAATAGACAAATGAAGCCAGTAGCTGAGTCTTATTTAAATCGATGAGGCATAATTGCTAAAACCTTGTCTACACAAATAACTAAACATTTTCCTTCATTATTGTTTTTTCTTCTCAAACCAACTATGTCACCATTCAAGTTTTCATTCTGAGCTATTGCTTGCAAAAGCTCTTTCTAGTTATTCACAGCAAAGTAATGTCTTTCCCTACCCCCACGATTCTGATCGATGAGGTAACTTTGAACATTTGTGTGCATAACTCATTCTTCTCACTGCTGGGAAAACATGAGCTGCTTGGAGGAGAGCAGCAGATGCTAAAAAAAAAAAAAAACCTCGACACTGAGGCTAACTGTAGGTTCATAAGTTAAAGCAAAATAGACAATTTTATATTTTTCTTTCTCTCTTACCTTCAGTTCAAAGAAAGGAGTCTATTCAGCTAATTGTGATAGTAAGGATATATTTTTAAAAGCCTTTTTAATCTAGGAAATCAGAAAGGGAAAAGTTGAGGATATGACAAACACTCAGAAAGGGGTAAATCATCTGCAATAATACTGCAGGAGGCAGAGAATTTAAGATCAAAGATGAACCTACTTTGATACCAGCTAGCTGGCACTGAAATACTACTGGACTGACTTTTCTAACAGTGTAGAATAGGTTCTGCGTAGGTGCTAAACCTTACAATGAGCTATAGATTAAAATGATAATAAGTAAGATATTCAATAAGAAAGCTCTCACAGGGAAGATGACAAATGTCAGGGCAAAAGCCAGAAAGTCACATTAACTATGCACAGGGAGTTGACAACTTTGTAACTGCTTGTCTCACCAAGATAAACAAAAAACAAAACAAGCAAAGCAAAAAGATAAATAAAAAAATATCAAAAGACCTAGGAAAGTCTCTTCCATACAGACATCCATATAGGGTTCTGCAAACACTTATGTAGGGTCTGTGAACCATTATTATTTCCTCCCTCTCTTGTTCTCTCTTACCTCATACTTTAGCCCTGTCACTCACAGCCTTACTGATTTTACCTTGGCCTTTCTCTCCACTTTCCTGAGAATTCTCCTGACCTTTATTCATCTCATCATCTTGCGCTTCCATCTTCCTCGAGTCATTTGTGCTCGATAAATATTTCAGTAGTCACAAGTCACATGAAAAGTGTCACTGGACCTATTAGAGTATTTAATTTGGCCTATCACCTCTCTGTCCAGGTGATACATGCTATGTTCCCCTGATACCATGAGACATATTTAAAGAGTTGAAAAGTTTCCCAAATCACTTAGGGTGAGCCTAGGAGGCTATGTCTAAGGTTTCTGATTTTTCATAAATATGCACTTGCTCATGCACGAGGACTATCTCCTTAGCAACTATAGGGGTCAAGATTGTACAAACTAATTCTGTGTACTGATGATACCTGTAAATATTGGAGTTTAATGGAAGACCACAGGAATTTCCAGATCCATGTCTCCCCAAACAAGAAATTGAATGGGACACATGGATATACATAGAAGAAAAGGGTTTATTAAGACAGAAAACACTTCAAAGAGATGAAGTGGACCAGAGAAGGGAGAAAAATTAGAAGCTCAATAATCCATGTGCTCAGCAGACTGGAACATTTAAATGTCATTTGTATCTTGCACACACTGTTCTGTGTGCATGTTCTGTTGTATGTGGGCCTTGGTGGGTGATGTTTCCAGTAGTCCTCTCTGTCAATCGTTTTCTTTCATATGCTAATTTTGACCTCACTCCCTGCCCTACTCCCCTGTTACACTAAATTGAAATAAATAAAGATTATGAGAATCAAGAGCAAAACAAAATTAAGCCCAGATAAAACCTCAAATATGTTTCCAAAACCACTAACATTATTGAGAGAAAGAAAGAGAAAAAGGAAGGAAGGAGAAAGAGAGAGAGAGAGAGAGAGAGAATCAGTATCTTGGTCAAAAGTTAAATAGATTTTCTTTTTGTCTTTAATATACAAGTCAATATCAGTTCTCTAAAGAGGTGACCAAAATGCAAGTTCTTCTAAACTAATTGTGTTGTAAAACTATTTGATCACAAAAAAAGCAAACCAAAAGTGTTCCAGAGAGCAATTTGGAAAACTACACAGGCTTCCCATGGACAACATCATCAATGTCTTTATACTTCATTGAACTGTAAGGCTATTCACTAAAATAATGAATGAACATAAAGAACAGCTACATATATGAAACCCTGTTTAATTACCACTCTCCAAAATGTGGCATGCAAAGAGCCAACCTCAGATTTATCAGTGTACATATGCATTAAGGAATTGAATGTATGTATGACATTCTTCCCACCATTTTTACAAATATACATTATAAGGTAGAGGGTATTTTGCCTTTCTTTGTTAAAATGTTCAAGTCTCTATAACAAATGTTGCAGATTATTAATTCATTAATCATAAAGCATTTGCATCAAAATCCTTTATCTCCTTCCTCATGTTAAGAAAACCCTGTAGAGGTTATCTCAGTTCAATCTTGTTTAAAAATAAAAATAAATGGAATGGACTAAAACCTGGAAATTGTGGCTTTGTGCCCAAGCAGTTAACATACACAGAGCCACACAAAGTCACTGCCTACCTTCATTCCACATTGGAGTTTGAAAATTCGTCTATGCATAATAAGCAGCTGATTTCCATCTTACTTGTCTATGATCAATTCTGTCTCTACTTTTCCATTTTATCAGCCTCCAACCTGAAGCTCCTGATCTCTTTTACAGTAGAAAAACTACCTCTTCTGCAGGCATTGAAATCACTGAAGCAGCTCATTCTCACAGAATAAAGCTTACGTGTAACATGTGTCATGCTGTAAGCCCCATGCTAGTCCAGAATAAAACAGAAATCATACATGAACTGAAATCTGGCATGCTTCTTGAAGCACAGCTCAAAGGTAATTTTAAAGACATTTACATTTAAAAGAAAGGAATTAATTTCTGTACCTTGAAAAAAACGTACATAATTTCTAGAAGTTTTAAAGCAGCTGAATTTTATTAATGGCAAAAAAATGCATAATTTGTATTTTTGTAATGTGAAAGATGCAATTTTAAAAATTCAATAATCATATGTTGATATCTGCAACTTTCTTTAAGGATAAAATAAATGAGGAAGCCATCTTGTTTTCCACCTCACTGGCTCTAGCCTGCTATAGGAGATCACCATGACAACAGGAGCTGATTTGCCTGGTGTGAAGACAGCAGTATAGGCCTTATTTCCTAAATGCATGTTTCTACTGAAGTAGAATCACCAATTAAAAGACTCTTTTCTGTCCTTGGGGGCTTCACAGATGATGGGAAGCTGGCTGGTCAGCTGCTACACCTCAAAATGCCTCCTGATTATCAGGACATAAGAGGACTCACCTTTAGATTGTTATAAAAATTTAAGCCTAGATGGTTCTAAATTATACTACTTTAATTCTTAAAACCAATAAACTTGCCTGAAATTGTGAGCTACTGTCTTTATTATAACTTGTTATAACTCTTTCAACCCCCCCCAAAAAACTGTTCTGAATGTCTTTTTATGTCCTCATATTATGACATTACTATATAGTTTTATCATTCCATGGCACACATGTGAATAACAAATATAGAACAGAATCATGAAAATTGAGGGTTTTTTTAAGATTTTTAAAATGTGAATTCAAAAGTGAAATTTAAATATTCATCTGAATGTATTTCTACAGAATGTATTTATGATTTAACGTAAGACAATACAAAGCAGGAATTTTTAATTACCCAAATTCAAAACACAGAATTTTCCTTGCATTTAGAAGCTGAAATTTTGATTTTAATTTGTTTTGATTTTAAAAAGAGAACTGTGCATCTGTATTAGAGGACAAGAAACTAGAAAATATAACTCAGATGTTTCTCAATAAATATAGCAATTTTTAAAATGTCAATCAATACTATTTTTATATACAATGATAAATAACATTTCGACAGCTATCACCCTAAGGGTGACATAATTGTATGAATTTCTGCTTCTTGTACTGACTTCATAGATGCATATTTCAGTTTTGACATCTTACTATCCTTCTTACAAAGGCAATGCTATAAATACACAGGAAGTTGCTCAATACTAGTGATTTTTATATTAAGGAAAATATGTAAGAAATTCACCAAATTAATTCTGAAGTAAAACTACACATTTCTATAAAAAAGCATATGATAAAGGCATATGTTGTCAAATAGTGTGCTGAAATTTTGTGCCCAGAATTCACAGCACACACTGGCAAATTTTCTAATGTATGTTTGTGTTTAACTGTTTCTTTGTATAGCTAATTAAATGTTTGTTGCAAAGTCTCATGGGAGACTCATTTGCATATACCTTGTTATAATGGCTAAACACATTCTCCCTAAGTATTGCCTGATGAATAGATATTTCACAAATGCTTGCCATGGACACAACAACAAACTCCAAACACCTGTGATTATGACTGTAGTTCAGCCAGTGTTCTAGCTGCATAATTAGCCTCCTTCAGGAATCGCTCAGTTGTTTATGAGAAGATATGAGGGCAACACCATATCTTAATTCTCAACATTTAATGACTTGAATCCATACTTCAATGTGAATTCACGCACATATCAGATTTTAGGAGAAAATGTCATATTAATATATAATGTCATATAATGTCACGAAAAAGCCCTCTCAGAGTATGTAACAGGAAGTCAGATATTAGTAGCTGCCTTCCAGCTTTAGCTAGAGAGTAAAACAGCGTGCAGTAGCCCAAAAGAACAGAAGGTAAGTTGGGAAGTCACATTGGCACATACATGAATGAAAGCTGCAAAGCTGTGATGTGTTCTTCGCTCTACAGACACCAGATGAAAGTGAGTCCTCACTCCACTCATTCCCTATGAGTAACTGCTG
This sequence comes from Mastomys coucha, assembly GCF_008632895.1. Lineage (NCBI taxonomy): Eukaryota > Metazoa > Chordata > Mammalia > Rodentia > Muridae > Mastomys > Mastomys coucha. The sequence goes on from NW_022196902.1 coordinate 9,330,271, forward strand.
GGCTAACTAATAAGTCCCTGACACATTCAAAAGAAATCTTTGCAACTCAAATACTGTTTTGCTATTTTTTCACATATTTCTGAATTCTTTAAATATGTCTTCCTACATTTTTAACGTACCTAAATGTAGCATCATCTGTAAATGTAATTAAATGGATTTTTTTTAAATTGTCCTTTCCTGTAGATAATTTTAAAAGCTCTAAATTAGGACCTTGGAGGATGGCTCAGTGGTAATGGGCTTGTCTGGTAAGGTCCTGAGCTCTAGTCACAAAATTGACAGAAGTAAAACTATCCCACGTAAATTAATGGCAGGCTCCTGTGAATATTCATTGCAGTTTTTCATTAAATGCATTTTACCTCATAAAACAGCAAAACTTACCTGGCTTTAAAAATGCCAGAGTTGAGAGGATGCTGCAGTTAAGATGCAAAGAATCCTGGGCATTTCTTTCAAAGAAAAATCTAAGATCAGTCTCAATGCTAACAGCCAAAACACTTATTCATGAACAAATCCTATTAAATCAACTATATTAAAAGGATGATATGCAAATATACATGTGCACATGTGGGAACCCATCTTGCCTGTGCAGATGTAAGTCAACTATATGTCAAGGCCACATGTGCCTTCAGATGCACCAAATCCTTAAAGTGGCCATATGACTATGGAATAAGATTAGTGTGAAAATTAGGAGTACCTTCATTGCTTTCTACATTCCTCCAGGTTTTTAGAATAATCATGACTTACTTGTATATTTATTTATTTAGAATTTCTGTTAGTTAACTGGAGGGGGCATGCATGGTTGGCCAGAGAATAACTTTTTGGGGTCAGTTTTCTTCTACCATCTGAGTCCTAGGGATAAAACTGTGGTCATCAGGTTTAGCAGCAAAAGCCTTTAGTTGATAAGCCTTCTCACCAGCCCTGTATTTACTTAGTTAGTTTTTACTGAAGTATTTATAAAACAACTGAAGCCATTTCATTAAAGGAAATAAAGAACAATCATTTATATATGCAGCAAGAGATAAAATACATACTGTATGTTATATTACTAAAACTATATTTCAACCAATTTATATATTTAATATATGTGTTAGAGTATGCCTGAGTAATCTGCTGTTACCACATTAGTTGAGATTCTAACCAAGGTAACCTAGACAGCCTTGAAAGAGGGTAATCTCTCAGTGTTTTAAAATACCAATTTTAATTTATCATTTGGCTATGCTGCACATGGAACTTGAAGTTTATCAACCAAGAGGCAATATAACTAGAAATAAAGATGAATTGGTGTGGCTATGATTGCTACCATGTCTGTGACTTTAAACTATTTCTCTGATCTGTTGGATGCCAGTTTCTTCACCCCACAAAAGGATATCAGAGTAAAATCAATTTCTTCAACTCTGTAAGAATTAAATGTGGTGTTTTGGGTTTGTTTTTGTTTTGTTTTCTGAGACAAATCTTTGCTGGATGTTCCAGACTGGCACTGAACTCTTGTTATTCTGTTTTTCCTGCCTCTGCCTTCCAGAAACTCTATCATTATAGCTGTGTAACACTATGCAATCTGTGTAAAGTATTTAGAACAGATCCCAGCACTATATGAAAATATTGTAAATATAATATTTCATTAAGTATGATTGAATATGGAAAGGATTTCCAGGTAGAGCAGTTTCTGGATTGTCCTTCCTTCAGTCTCTGCTCCATAGTTAGTCTCTGCAACTCCTTCCAAGGGTCCCTTTTAAGAAGGAATGAAGTATTCACATTTTGGTCTTTCTTCTTGAGTTTCTTGTGGTTTGTGGATTGTGCTTTGTGTATTCCGATCCTCTGGGCTAATAACCACTTATCAGAGAGTGCATGCCATGTGTGTTCTTTTGTGATTGGGTACAGAAGTAAAGGCTCACAGCCATTCATTGAACTGAGTACAGGGTCCCCAATGAAGGAGCTAGAGAAAGGACCCAAGGAGCTGAAGGGGTTTGCAGCCCCTTAGCACAAACAACAATGTGAACTAACTAGTACCCTCAGAGCTCCCAGGGACTAAACCACCAACCAAAGAGTACACATGGTGGTACTAATGGCTCTAGCAGCATACATACAGCAGAGGATGGCCAAGCTGGTCATCAATGGGAGGAGAGGCCCTTGGCCCTGTGAAGGTTCTATGCCCCAGTGTAGGGGAATGCCAGGGCCAGTAAGCAGGAGAGAGTGGGGTGGTGAGCAGGGGGAGGGGAGAGGGAACAGAGATTTGTTTTTGTTTTTGTTTTTGTCTATTTTTATTTTACTTTATTTCTTTTTTACCTAGGGGAAACTGCGAAAGGAGATATCGTATGATATGTAAATAAAGAAAATTTCTAATAAAAAATAAATAAATAAGTATTTCATTAAGTAATGAATTCAATATGAAATTATTGCAAGAGGGTCCCAGCTATCTTAAATCTCTGGAACAAAGAAAGTTACAGGCAAGCCAATAAATAAAATGCTATGAATTATATAGAGAGATGTATAGGTAAATAAACAAGAACTACTAAATGTGTTCTGACAAATGTTATAATTTATGTTCCAATTGAATGGAGAAACAAACTAAGATGTATGTGTAAAGTACTCTTTACAATATTCTCTGGGGAAAATCATGTTAATCAGAAAATACAACACAAGCCCTATCTTGGATACTGCTCCTTGTGGTGATCTCAATGAAAATGCACCCCATAGGGTCCTATAGAGTGGCACTATTGAGAGATGTGGCCTTGTTGGAGAAAGTGTGCCATTATGAATGGTCTTTGAGGTTTTAGCTCAAACCAGGCCCAGTGCATCTCTCTCTTCCTGATGTCTGGTGATCCAGATGTAAAACTCTCAGCTACCTCCCCAGCATCATGTCTGTCTGCATGCCACCATGCTACTTATCCTGCCAATAATGGACTAAACCTCTAAAACTGCAAGCCAGTTTCAATGAAATGTTGTCATTTATAAGAGTTGCTATGGTCATGGTGTCTCTTCACAGCAATAGAAACCCTAACTAAGACACTCCTGATAGAGTCACAGTACAAATTGCAGATGCAGGACTGGGAAGCAATAGAAACCTGAGTCTATCACAGATAACCTTTTCTTGAGTGGCCATGAAATAGTCTACACAGCCTGCTCCAAACTGCCCTTCTCATTCCCTCCCCCTGTCCCACCCTGACACCTAGTGCAGTTCTCATTCCCTCCCCCTGTCCCACCCTGACACCTAGTGCAGTTCTCATTCCCTCCCCCTGTCCCACCCTGACACCTAGTTGAACTTCTTTCAACATTCTAGCAACTTCTGGTCTAGCGGGGTACAGATGACTTGCGGGGTACAGATGAGTTGAGACTCTCAGACTTTTGAAGGTAAATTTGGTGCTCACCTTTAGATTATTTATGAGGAAATACCATACCACACACATCACTACAACTGCAATAATAACACAAACTTACTCATCTGTCATGATTTCAGGTGAGATCACCCTAGTGAAGTAAGATATGGTCAGATCAAGGTCAGCATAAAACACGTTCAAACAAAACTTAAAATTTGCAGAACTTCTGAGATTTTGAAACTATAAATAAGAAGTCAATGACATCTGTTACCCAAATACTACATATTATCCACTGAGTCTGTAAAATTTGTCTCCTCTATTTGTATATATGCTTCAAGATACAATTCACATAATGATAACCATAATCCTTTTGGGAGTTATCATTAGTATGTTGAAGACCCAACCCCCCACCTCATTATCATGATGGCATTGTGTGGCAATTCCTTTTGTTTACATGTTTACCCAGAAGGCACTACTTTTTTAGCTTCTAACTTTTTGGCTTTGCTTTTAGAAGCAGAGATTTTCTTTTTACATAAATCAGCATATGGCATAAACTCAATATCAATGCCTCAATACCATTAACCTATGATCATTTGGGACTATGAAAAAAACACACAAATGTGAAAAAAATCAATCATGAATAATTCATGAAGTGGATCAACAATGATCCCCTCGATGACCTATGTACGGTTCCAACAATATTGGGAAGGTTTACCTTACACATAAGTAGATTAAGAAAAGTTAGTAGATTATAATTAAACAAATATGTGTGTAAACGGTAACCCAGGTGTGAAAGCATATTAAGGAAGTGAAACAGGTGAGTTAGAGGGAATCATTCACAGCAGTAAAAGATAAGGCCCAGGCCTGGGGAACTCGGAGACATTCAGGAACACAGAGGGTTTTATTCTACAGCACAATCAGACTTCAGAATTTTCATAGTCCTGTATTGGACAAGGAAAAGCCAGTGGAGAGAAACTGAACAATAAATCCTTCCATATTGGTATGTTGTGTTTTGGTAGACAGTTTTTACACTGACTAATAAGCAAAACAATTTTAAGTGCATGGTTGATGAAGAAAATCATTCCTCATTCCTGGACAGTGAACCGTGGAAAACAAATACTTACGTTTATCTGACCATGAGGCAGTCAAATCAAAGAAAAAAATGTTAATAGTTCTCTAAAGAAAAATTGATAAATGAAGGATACATTTTGGAAATGTTCCTTGAACTTTATCCCAACTCCGTGATGTGACTAGTGTTCACCTTCCCAAAATATGTTGCCTCTAATGTGAATAATTTTTCAATACTAAAGAGCAGTAAACATCAGGCCAGCAATATGAGTCAGGAGGGAAAGGTGATAATTTAAAGTCAATCCCCAGAGCTCACATGATGGAAATAGAGAACTAACTCCTTCAGGTTGTCCTCTTACATCTACATGTCTCACACACCCACACACACACACACACACACACACAGATATACACACACATGTTAAAAAAGTAGTAAACATTTACATCACAGTTTGTTCATCAATGGTAAACCTGTAGGTCACAACCCCCATGTTGGGGGTTGTATAACAGACGGCTGCATGTAAGATATTTACATTGTGATTTATAACAGTATAAAAATACAGTTATGAAGTAGCAATGAAATAATTTTATGATTTGGGGTCACTACAGCATGAGGAACTGTACTAGAGGGTAGCAGCATTAGGAAGGGTGAGAACCACTGGTTTAGACACTTATGTAGTATAATGTTGATATCTATCACATGTCTTTCATTTTAATAGCTTTGGCCTAATGAGGAGCCTAAATATTAACCGTAACTGATTATCCCACTGAATCCTACAGGGTTTTATCTGGTGGGTTTTCCCATTCTGATGTGAATATGCTACCCTCATAAATAATTCTGACAATCTGTGTGAGCTGCTATAGTTACGCCTGTTCATTCCTAGGTGGGTACAGCCTTCAGGAGGTAAAGAGAGCATGAGACACCCACATAGAATTAAACCACAGATAGAAAGAGAATGAGGAAATAAATACACAGACTTCCTTTCTGAAGTTTCTCAGTGCTCAATGAAATGACACCGTGTGAATGTACATTCCTCCGTGCCAACTCTTCTTTCCCTTTAAGAACTGGTTTCAAAGTAAACCGTTTTCTCCCAGCTAATCAAGAGGCTGTGTCTCCAGCCATGCCTTGTTAATCCTGGTCTTTCCCTAACTGACCCGACTGACTCCTTTGAGCCAGTCTCCCTTAGAAACCAATTCAGAATCTTACACAAGAAATGGTTTCATGTGCTGTGCTGCAAAAACATGTACCACACTGACCAAAATAAAATATCCTTATTGCTTGAACAATAGACATTTATAAATAAATGTTTCAATTAAACTAGCAAATCGGCATAAGTCATTTCTTTCTTTAACTAAAAGTTCATGCTGACCTTAGGATAACACCCATATGTTAAAAATCCATTAAATTCTTAGTTCTATCTTGTTGGTATGAACTTTATTATTATTTAATCACATATATTTAATTCATATTTATATTATATTACTGCAACTGATCCATGTCCTTTCTGAAACAAAGAGGAACAAAAATAAACAAAGCTTGCTTCATAAAATTTAAATGAATCTATACTCAGAAAAGTACAATCATGTATGAAAGTAATGAACTGGAAGAACACTACAATTACTTTCCTATATAGCCAGCAAAAGACCTTGAAAAAACTTAAACAGAATTTGTGCATTTTCAAGAGTAAATATACTCATATGGTCCTACATCTCACAAATTCATATTTTTGTTCTATACCCTACTGTATATATTTAGCACAATGTTATGCTCAATATGGAGTCTGAATAATGTTATGATGGTTTCATACATGGTAAAAGACAATGAAATAGAGTTGCTGAATCCCTATGAAACCTCTTCCTTCATATATGTATGTCTTTCTTATACATGCATGCATGTGCATACGTGTGTGCGCACACACACACACACACACACACACACACACACACACACAACCTGAAAAGACATGTAACTCTGTAGCTCATTGTACCCAGCCTCAACCTGAACAGATTAAGTGCTGATATATTTTCAAATGTTCCACCATACTGAGAATGACGTAGATGAGTGTGTATCCTACCTAAAGGATACTGCTGTGTCCAGGCCAAGTCTTACCACATTATTTCCTCATGGCTTAAGCAGAGACAGCATGATGGATAGCAGACCTATCTATTTCTACAAAAAAGAAAGCACACCAGTTCATCAATTGGACAAACTTCCTTATCTCTGGATTTGAAGACGGATTTGTCAAAATGATCTTTACGTAAGGGACAGCAAGCTCCATAATGTCCGCCATAGCAATTTTACAGGCAATATAGATGTGTTCCACAGAGCTATTCCTTACATTGCTCTGACACTAGCCGAATACATTTTTAAAATTGTAGTTCTATAAAAGCATGGGGGCAGGGTAATGTTGGAGAGGACCAAGTAAAAGGAAGTTGGCAGAAAGACAAGGTACAAGAGTGCATTTTACTCTGTGTCTGCCTAAAAAATATTGACAGAAAAGTTAATACTTTGAATATGCTGCCCAACAGCTAATATCTCCCCTGGGTTTCCAAAAGAAGTTATCTGGCCAATCACGGCCAAGATTTAAGTCATACCACCAGACACAGATGACAAGGCTGCTGCCATGGTGGATTTATGCCGTTCAGCAGCCAGGCAACGTGCACATAAAGTAGTCCATATGTACGTAGGTTCTACTTTAGCCCTTCCCTTGTTTCTTCAGAAAAGTAACTGTATTTTGAATAAATGTTTAGAGGCATCCAAGTCCTTCCCTACAAAGTAGTGTGTGTTGCTGTGTGTACAGCTTATATGGACATTCCAACCCTTGCTTTACTCATAATATAATAAATAGCTTCATGGAGATTTAAGAGTAATAAAACTATATTTAAAAGTTATGTAATTTACTTAAATAAAAAAGTCAGAGATGCAAATTATAAAAGTGAGTATCTTGCCTATCACTTGAAAACAGACTATGTTTTTTACAACAGTAAATACAACTCAGAGAGCCTTTGAGGTAGAATCTAATTCTAATATTACCACTGACATAGTTTGGACATGGGTCTTCACCTTTGTTAATATTGTTACCATTGCTTGTGAAACGCAAAAAGTTTAAAGTTATCTAGAAGAGGTGTTTTTACCTGGTGGCTACACTATGCTTTAAACACAATACAAAGTATTCAGTCAGTTTATCAAGTTGCATACACATACACACACACACACACACACACACACACACACACACACACACACATACACACACACACACAAGTAACTTTATACAGGAGCTTGGATGGTCCACACCAAGTAAAGTGGTTACTCTTGCAAACATGAGGTCCTGAGTCTGAGCCCTATAACTGATATAAAATCAAAACATCAACAATCAAAAATAAGTAGGTATGAAAGCATACTTGTAGTCACAGAACTGAGAAGAGATGAGCAGGACCCTAGGACTCATTAGCGTGTCTAACTACTCGATTTATGTCCATGCCAGTGGCAAATGCACATGTCATAAAACAAGGTCCTCCAGCATGTCACAGCCTCCCAAAAGTCTCTCTCTCTCTCTCTCTCTCTCTCTCTCTCTCTCTCTCTCTCTCTCTCACACACACACACACACACACACACACAAATCCATAGCTAAAGTCACTTAAAACTACAATTCACCTAAGAATTGAGTCCTGTCTTTTTAAAGAGATTGAGATTCTAGTTCGTGCCACATACTGTTTGTTTATACTCTAGAGCAAAAAGAAACAAATACAGCCAATAGGAGTAGATGGCAGAAAATATTCAAACTCAGGGCTGAAATTAACATGTAGAGAAACCAAAAGAACTATACGAAGAATCAACAAAACCAGGAGCTGGTTCTTTGAGAAAATCAACAAGATAGATAAACCCTTAGTCAGACTAACCAGTGGGCATAGAGACAGTATCCAAATTAACAAAATCAGAAAGAGAAAGGAAAACATAATAATAGAAACCGAGGAAATTCAAAGATTCATCAGATCCTACTACAAAAGCCTAGGTTCAACAAAACTGGAAAATCTAAATGAAATTGAGAATTTTCTAGACAGATACCAGGTACCAAAGGTAAATCAGATAAACCATCTATACAGTCCCATAACCCCTAAAGAAATAGAAGCAGTCATTAAAAGTCTCCCAATGGGGGGGGGGAGGGGAAGGTCCAGAAACAGATAGCTTTTGTACAGAATTCTATCAGACTTTCAAAGATCTAATACCAATACTCTTCAAACTATTCCACAAAATAGAATAACAGAGGAGCACTGCCCAATTCATTCTATGAAGCCACAATTACCCTTATACCTAAACCACACAAAGACCCAACAAAGAAAGAGAACTTCAGACCAATTTCCCTTATGAATATCAATGCAAAAATATTCAATACAATTCTCACAACTTTATTCCAAGAACACATCGTAACAATCACCTATCATGATCAAGTAGGCTTCATCCCGGGATGCAGGGATGTTTCAAAATTTGGAAATCCATCGATGTAATCCACTATATAAACAAACTCAAAGGAAAAAGCTACATGATCATCTTATTAGATGCTGAGAAAGCATTTGACAAAATTCAACACCCTTTCATGGTAAAATTATTGGAAAGATCAGGAATACAAGGTCAGTACCTAAACATAGTAAAAGCAATATACAGCAAACCAGTAGCCAACATCAAATTAAATGGAGAGAAACTTGAAACAATTCCACTAAAATCAGGGACTAGACAAGGCTAGACTCTCTTCCTACATATTCAATATAGTTCTAGTCCTATAGTACTATATAGTCCTAGCCAGAGCAATTAGACAACAAAAAGAGGTCAAAGGGATACAAATTTGAAAGGAAGAAGTCAAAATATGACTAATTGCATATGATATGATACTGTACTTAAGTGACTCCAAAAATTCCACTAAAGAACTCCTACAGCTGATAAACAACTTCAGCAAAGTGGCTGGGTATAAAATTAACTCAAACAAATCAGTAGCCCTCCTCTACTCAAAGGATAAGCAGGCTGAGAAAGAAATAAGGGAAATGATACCCTTCACAATAGTCACAAACAATATAAAATACCTTGGAGTGATTCTAGCTGAGCAAGTGAAAGATCTGTATGACAAGAACTTCAAGTCTCTGAAGAAAAAAATGGGGTACAGAACTAAACAAAGAATTCTTGACTGAGAAATACCAAATGGCTGAGAAACACCTAAAGAAATGTTCAACATCCTTAATCATCAGGGAAGTGCAAATCAAAACAACTCTGAGATTCTACCAGACACCAATGGATAAGATCAAAAATTAAGGTGACAGCAAATGCTGGTGAGAATGTGGAGGAAGAAGAACACTCCTCCATTGTTGATGGGATTGCAAGCTGGCACAACCACTCTGGAAATCAGTTTGGTGGTTCCTCAGAAAATTGGGCATAGTACTACCAGAGGATCTAGCTATATGACTCATGGGCATATACCCAATAGATGTTTCAACATATAACAAGGACCCATGCTCCACGTTCATGGAAGCTATATTTATAATAGCCAGAAGCTGGAAAGAACCCAGATGTCCTTCAACAAAGGAATGAATACAGAAATTGTGGTACATTTATGCAATGGAGTACTACTCAGTTATTAAAAATAATGACTTCATGAAACTCTTAGACAAATGGATGGAAATAGAAAACATCATCCTGAGTGAGGTAACCCAATCACAAAAGAACACACATGGTATGGACTCACTGATAAGTAGATATTAGCCCAAAAGCTCTGAATACCCAAGATACAATTCACAGGCCATATGAAGCTCAGGAAGGAGGAAGACCAAAGTGTGGATGCTTCAGTAGTTCTTAGAAGGGGGAACAAGATACTCACTATGGGAGTTAGAGGGTGGGAGGGACTTGGGAGGAAGGGAGGAAGAAGGGGGTAAAAAAGGATGGCAGGATCAGGTATGAGAGGAGATGGGGATGATACACAGAGGGTAAGGAATTTGAACAGAGTTGTGTAGTAATGGGGGATGGGAACTCAGGGTAGCCACCAGCAGGTCCCAGATGCCAGGAAAGCAAGAGGCTCCCAGGGCCCAACAGGGATGAGATTAGCTGAAATGCCCAGCAAAGGGGAGGGAGAACCTGTAGAAACCATATCCAGAGGTTAGGCAAGGCCTGTTTTGGGGGAGGGGCACCCACTCATCTCCAAATTCTAATTGCTCCAAATTTTAATTGGAGAATTGCTCCTGTGTTGGGGAATGCCA
>NW_022196902.1:9341111-9351486 GCF_008632895.1 Mastomys coucha
AAAAAAAAAAGAAGGTAAAATAATCCCTAAAAAATTAAAAATAAAAAATAAATGTATTTTCTGTATGTTTCTTTTTTCCCCTTTTTAATTTTATTTATTTATTTATTTATTTATTTATTTATTTATTTACTAATTTATCCTCTTTCCTGGTTTCAGCTCAGAAAACCCCCATCCCATCCCCTTCCCCCTGTTCACCAACCTACCTACTCCTGCTTCTCTATGTTTCTTGTCATTTTTCCTTTGCTCTTTTTGCCCTCTTTGTTATACATTAGTCAAGCTTGGTTTTGTTTTATCTTATTTTAATTTTGTCATATTTTATTTTATTATTATCATCTAGATGCCTGTCTTATAACAGACATGGTATGGATTCAGATGGGAGGGCGAGTGTGAAGGATCGAGGAGCTGGGGAAGGGAGTCTGTACTCAGAATACGTTGTATGAAAAAAAATGCATTTTCAATAAAAAAAAAAAAAAAGAACCTCCCCCCTGCTTTGGCAAGAAGGTGAAACATATAAATCAGGGATTATAGTGTGTTCACAAAGTAGATATAGTACTATCCTTTTTCAGATGAAATTAAATAAGTAGATTTTATACAGGCTCACTAGGGCCCTAAAGAAAACCTTAACTATTACTTTTCATGATAGCTTTTATGAAGTTCACATTTCTATTTGGACTCAAATCTACAAAATCAGTTGATGCAGGAGCTTCAGTAAGTCCATGGAATTTCCTCTGGCACTAAATTAACAAAGTGTGTAAGATTTATTACTTTTTATTTATTCATTTATTCGTGTGTGTATGTGTGTGTTTGTGTGTGCATGTGTATGTGTGCAAGCCAGTGGACAGCCTGGAGGAATTAGTTTTCTCTTTTTCATAATACGGATCCCAGGGATTGAGTTTGGGTCTTTGGGCTTGGCACCACTCCCCTCTGTTTGCTGAGCCACCTCGCCAGCCCAGCAGTACTGACTTACCGCCCACCACCCACCCACTTCATGACAAGATCCCACTTTCTGTCACTAGTAGGCAGGTTCTCGTACTATAAAGAGGCACCACAGAGAGCCGTGTACATGCCAGGAGTTTATGATTTGAGTTGTTTTCATTGCGCATTGTATGTGCCCTAATGTGCATGAACAATGTATCTCTTGTGTAAATGAAAGGGAATTTATTTCCAGAGATCACTTCCAATTTTATCTTGTTTGTTTTCTATAAGAAGCTAATTCACGTTTATTGTCTCTTATGTGAAAACTGGGTGGTGTAGACAAGGGAGCGGGGTTCTAAATTAGATCAACCCATCTTTTAATTCTGGCTCCTCCTGTTATTTGATGGCTACTGAAACACATACATGCACATAAATGAACCCATTTATCCTTTTTAAAGTTCAGACATCTTCCTTTGTAAAAATGACTGAAAAGCCATCTTCTTGATTAAAGTTCACTTTTCTGTTTATTTGAAAAGAAAAAAAAACACTATATTTTTCTTCACATGAACCCGTCCCTATGTAGAGACTGACAGAGAAAATAGGTGGAAGAGGACAGGCAAATTCTGATGTCACCTTCCCTTTCAACACCAAGTGCAGAGGAGGAGAAATCTCGTCACAGTGCCATGTTTAAAGGTTCTGTGTCTTTGCTGCCCAGCTCTGCACACAACACCCTGGTGGCAAAGAAGGGTGAGTCTTACCTTGACAACCACATTACCTCAGACTACTGTTTCTTTCCTCAGAATCCAAAAGAAAATCAGAACTCCAAAGGAGTCTGTGTGGAGCCAGCATCATAGGTACCGTGTGTGGAGCCAGCATCATAGGTACCGTGTGTGGAGTCAGCATCATAGGTACCGTGTGTGGAGTCAGCATCATAGGTACCGTGTGTGGAGTCAGCATCATAGGTACTGTGTGTGGAGCCAGCATCATAGGTACTGTGTGTGGAGCACGACTCTTCTAGGGAAGAGGAAAGTGAGAGGTTTGAAGTGGAAACCTCTCATACTTTGGAAAGTTAGTTATGCCAAATGATGTTTTCCTGGGGTACATAAGTGAAGGGATGTCTTGCTAAAGTGACCAGTGAGAGAATGTTTCACTGAAGCAGACACATGTGAAAGGTTGTTTGGATATAGCAGAGCCCTGAAAGGACTCTTAATGAAGAAGTATAAATATGACCCCACAGACAGTGAGAGTACTGAGCTTTGATCCGGTTTGCTCTGCCTTGCTATTCTTAGCTAAAGGTACGCATGCATTGGCCTGCCTTACAAAGCATTTGAGTTTAACTTTAATATGCCATCATTGAGAGAAAATCCCCCAAGAACTGCTCTCAAGGTTCCTGGGGCAGCTTGCCACTTTTGCAGCCTTAGGCCTATGGGCAAGCCTGAAGATTTCTTCAGGATTGAACTACAGTTGCTGGTTCATGCCTGGTGTCTGCTTGCTGAAAGGACTGAACTGTAGCTACTGAATTGGATTTGGTGTTTGCTATGTGACTGAACTGCTGACCAGAAAGATCGAGCTTGCCCCCAGTAAATTATTGCTGATCAGATCCACTTGCCCCATATCCTAATAACTTTTCTCTTCCACAACCTCTGCTGGGTGGTGGGCTAGAAGAGATGTTGAACCCTTATTAAAAGTAGGTTGCAAAAAATTTATGCCTACAGTGGTTGGTCTGAGGATGCCCAATCACAATAGAGTTATCCAGGATAGAAATATTCAAGGGTGGTCTGGAAGACCAGGCCTAACGTTTGTTACTCCAGTCAGACAGAATTGTGATGTCATATTCATATATCTCACACTTCTTCATACCCAAGTCCTACTAAGTTCCTGAGGAGCTACTTTATGACTATGTAAAATCTCTTTACAAACTGGCTTCTCTTTGAAGGACTTCAGACCTTAAATACAGGAAAAATATACCATCTGAGAATGATGGTGTCTTTTTATAGTTATAGTCATTTCTCCATTTTTTTAATGTGTATGTAAGAGAAAAAGGAGATATATGTATGTGTGTGTATGAGTGTACATGTGTGTACGTGTGAGTTTGTGCATGCATGCTTGTGTGCATATGTGTGCATAAGTCTGTGCCTCTGTTTGTGGGAGAGGGTCAGTCAAAGGACAACTTGTGGAAATTGCTTCTTCTTGGTGATTGGTCTAGTGATGCAGTGTATACAAATGCTAAATTCTGACCTGCCAAGACCTGGTTGCCCCCCCCCCCAGATTCTCACAAACACTAGCCTTTGTTGTGTAAACCTTGTTCTCCAACCTCAAGGTATTGGTTAAATAAAAGTGACTATAGCCAGTTACTGGGGAGAATAGAGTTAGGTAGGGTTTCAATTACCAGGCTACATGTAGAGACCAAGAGGAGAAAAAGAGAGACGAAAGAGAGCAGAGAAGGAGGGAGAAGGAAGGAGAAGGAAAAGAAGATGGAGAGAACAGAAGTATCCATTGGATGATAGGGACCAGAGCATGTGGCCAGAAGAAATGGACCCTAATGGCTTACTGACGGAGCAGAAATTACCCAGAGACTCAAACAGCCAGGATTTGGGGAGTGCAAATGGGGAATTAACAGTCTAGAGTATAGAAACATAAAACAGGGCTAACTCATCCAGTAACTGCGCTAAAGCTGATTGTAAAAATGTATAGGACTCTGACTCTATTACTTGGGGGCTGACCAATTAAGAACTAATACAGCTATTGAATAACATTTTAAAATACCATCTACAGGTTCTCTCCTTCCACCATGTAGATCCAGAAAATGAAACTCAGCTTACAGGGCTTGTGAAGCAAGAACTTCCCTCTGAGCCACCTCACAGCCCCAGTTCCCCATTCTTACAAATAAGCAGAAAAGGCAAAATAAATTTTCTCAGCCAAATCCTAAACTTCCTAGGACCAAGCACTGGCTGAGAAAGACTTCCATGGTAGATGGACAGCCTGGCTCTAGCCGTGGCTTTAAGGTGTTTTGCCTAAACCCGTTCTATATGTGCTATATGAGCATGTTAATAGGAATGCCCCAAACGTTACTCTCATGCTATCAGGAATTATGACTTACGAAAAGTCATCACACAATGGATGAGTTTCCGTAGTGATACTTAAGGGATGTTGGAGAGAGATTTCTAAAAGTCCTTCTTCTCAGAACACAATTAATGTCATGCTTGCCACATGTGTGTTGGCCAATGAATTTGTGTCATGTTTCACCAGCTGAGCTCACTACATTTTTGGAAGGGCTATTTTCCTCGCTTGACTCTATTCTTATTTTTCTCTGTATACTTATTTTAGCTCATTTTAGGCTCATTTTAGCTGTTTTCCACAGAGCGCTGCTGGTGGCTTCACCTGCTTCATTCCATATTGTTGTGGCAAAACGGTTTACATATCTAAGTAACTAACAAGACTTAGAGCAAGGCCCCTGAAAACAGGTCTTGGGGCCCTCCTCTCCAGCAGTAGGCAGCTGCTCTGAAGCTGCCCACATCATGATTTAACACTGGGAACTTGTCTTGAAACAGCTCTTTCTGACACCAGATGTCCAACAATGGCTATTCTCACAGGCTCTGCACAGCTCTGCAAAGCTCACACATGTCACTTTGCTCCTAGATGCACTTTATCAAGGGCATGTCTCCACTTCATCTCATAGATCGGGTTTCCCCTGAGCAAAGGAAGGCACTGGGGTGATATGCGGAGACTCCCCTGGATTGATTGGTACATCTTGGCCTTATCTCGAGCCTTCCATGTTTCAGGATAGTTTTGTGCACTTTGGCAATGCTGAGAACAGATTGATGCCAATAAGCCATTTGAGATAAGAACTAATTGGAAACAGAAGGTTGAAGAATGATTATGTTGGGGGTGAGCAAAGGGGCCAGACAAGTAATTATTCAGGCAGAATTTCTTTACACAAAAGGCAGATGGAAGAGGGAACAAAACTCCAAAGTCCGCGGTAGAAATAAGCAGCTGCACACTGCTTTTCTGTGGCAAAGCAAACAGTCACTGACTGGTTTGGTAATGGGCTCAGAGACCCCTAGGGATTCACAGTCATGTTGGCAACCCACAGCCTGTAAAATAACCTCGAGGTCTAAACTACATTTGAGGTACAAGTGATGAGATGTAAAAGAAATACCCATGGACCACTGGTAAGTTACAGCAGAGAGTCTAGCAAGTAAGAAGGCAGGACCCCACAGCATAAGCGTATTCTGTAGGCACCATGAGCTATTAATCAGATTTATTACACTTAACATGATATTTCCTTTCAGAAACATAAGTCCAGCACAAACAAGGCACATGGAAAAGCAGATTTTTATAAAAAATGTTATTCAACTTTATGGTAGAGATGTTTGACTGCAACTAAGTAATGCTTTGTGACACCTGATTTATCCTGAAAATAAAAAGACAATAATAATTAGGAGTCTAGGTAGGAAACTGAGCCTCACAACATCAGCCCAAAGCCAGGTTTATTAAGAGCAGCCTTACTCTAACTTAAGACTGACTTAGAAGCTGCTCTGTACTACACTGCTTATAAAGATGCAAAAGGAAGACAGGAAAACATTTGCCTTTTGCTTGGGTCTCAGAGTTGTACATATATACGCACATCCACCCATTATATGTACATCCTATCCTGTGAGTATATGCACATACCTGCATATGTTTCTATGTGTATTGTTACATATAGTCAAAGGCAATTTAAGGGTAAATTTATTGAAATTTATTCAGGGATATCTCCTCCCAAAAACAATAGGCAAAATGAAGACTTTGTTGTCCACTCAGTCAGTTCTCAGTGTGAAACCACATCCCAGAATCCACATTCATCTGATATGTGTGTGTGTGTACAAATACATACATATATATATATATTTAATTATATAAATATACTAATATCTAATATATTTTAGACAAAAAGAACAAATAGAAAACTTCCTAGGAAACAAGAGCCATAAGTTGATAATACAGAATAAGGAACAAGATAAATACAGTTATTAAGGAAAACAGAGCAAGGCAATAATACATTTCAGAATAACAGATCTTATGACAGGATGACGTATGGGTTGTTGCGATGCTCAGTGGATTCAGAGCTTTTCAAACTGACATCAAAGTACACTCAATTACAACCTCTTTTTACCTTCAGCTTCCTTTCCATTCTCCCCTAGCGATTTTAAATTCACCCTTGCTTCATTTCTATAATTGTTCTCTCCAATCACCTTTCTTGATATTTTTCCTCTAGCTAAGCTCCCATCAGTCTTCTAATCTCTTCTGTTTTCTAGCAATTCAGAGCCACATGTTTGTTTCTGTGTTGGTTAATAACAGTCTTCCTCATTACACTGTAGATTCCTTTTGAGCAGAAAATTGTTACATCATGTTTAGCATTGTTGAGCTTGCCCCAGATAGGAGCACAGCCAGAGTAGATGACAAATCAAAATTTTAATATGAATTAAAACACCAGCCCTAAAGCCTACTGTAGGTCCTAGTAGCTGGGAAAATGGTCAGCTATGAAAGAAAGAAAGAAAGAAAGAGAGAGAGAGAGAAAGAGAGAGAGAGAGAGAGAGAGAGAGAGAGAAAGTGGTATTTGCAGATGAAACTTTCACATTTTAAATATAAGTGAGGCTGGGACTAGGAAGATATGGTTCAACAATTCAAAGAACTTGTTGCTCTGTGGAGGACCCAGGTTCAGTTCCCAGCACCCACATGGTGATTTATAGCATCTCTAACTCCATTTTTAAGGAATCCAATACCCTCTTCTCACCTCCACATGCACCAGGCAAGCATGTGATATAAGCGTGTATGTGTGAGTGTGTGTGTGTATGTGTGTGTGTGTGTAAAACCACAAACAAGGAAATAAAAAAGACAAAGATGTAGAACAAACAACAACAAAGAAACAGAATAGACTGTTGAGAGTGCAAGGTCAAATTCTCCAGCATGTCAGAAGGAAGAGACAAATGAATACATCGAAGATTAGAATGGCAATCAGGGCTCAGATAATTTATTACTATGAACCATAGTAAAAAATATTTTTCTCTCTACTAAAGAACTCAAATGTATATACATATATATAATTGTATATAAATAAATTATGTATATATAAACTTTATGTATATATATGTATATAAAACTTTCGCCATGTTTGACCTTTGACCAGCTAAAAACTATTACTACTAATAGTGATATTAGAAATAACAAAACAAGAGTTGTATCTAAGATCTACATGAAGATTAGTGGCTTATGAGGCATTGTCTTAAAATATTATTTATATTAATCCATTCACTTTACATCATATCCCATGTTGTGGAAATTATTATGATGTCCGCTGGAGAAAGTTTAACTAGTGCAAGCTAGAACCAATATTACTGTTCTCCAGAGAAATGAACCAGTGAGGTTTTTTTTTTTTTTTTTTTTTTTTTACATAGAAAAGAGCTTTGTTTTTAAGTAACAGAATCCATGGGACTGGTGGGTTGGTAAATCCATCATCTATAAGATGGTCCAGGAGAATGGAGGCCCAGCAAAGTGTTGATATTACAATTCAAGGCCAGAGACAATGTACTGTGACATGTGGCTCATTCTCACGGAAGTCAGTCTCCTCTCTTAGAGCTTTGAACTGATTGGATGAGACTCACCTACGCTACAGATGACAATCTGCTTTACTTGAGATCTACTTATTTAAATGCTAACCATGCCTCAGAGCAATCACAGTGACATGTAGATTGGTGTCTTAGCAAAACCTAGTGCCCTGGCTTCCCTGACTGGACACAGAAAATTAGCCATTTTGGCCTACTCCAATACTCAAACATCTAATGTATGTGCTACCTAAGCATTTAAGAAGTACAGACTCATTCAGTTTTAAGTTTTACATTCATAAAGTAGGCATAGAATTTGCAATGATGGATGTCAACACATTGTAGGATATTGGGAGATACAAGTTCCAAGTCCCTGTCTAAGTGAATAACTTTTTCTCAAAAGTGGAGCTTGGCTTTGCAAGAGATCACCTCTTGAGACCTCAAGTAAATATTTGTAAAGATTATTTTTTTCTCAGTAACTGAAGACAGCATAGGGTATCTTTGCTCATAGCTTTTATCCAGCTTTCTAAGTATACCCTGAAGCCTGGCAATGGATGCAGTTCAACTCCACCCCTTGGCACACCTGCTTTTTGAGCCCAGATCCCAGTAGAGTCAGGGAATTGGTTCATGCCAGGAAAATAAGACTCTGCAGGTCAACTCCTTCAGGGCAGAGCAACCAACTGGATGACAACCATATCCGTTGCCAGAAATAGACACCAGTTAATCGACAACATTTAAGTTAAAGAGTCTAAATTGAGGAATCATGGTTTTATGTGTAACTAGGGGCATGAGAGCTGATGACTCAGAACGTCAGGAAGCACTGTTTACATTTCAAACACAGAGAGCTTGATTTCACTGGCGTGAACATGAAAAAGACAAAAAGGATATGCACAGGAGGCAACATGTCTCAGCGGTGAACATTTCAGTGCGAATGACAAAAAAGAGCTTGTCGGAAAAGCTGAAGGACAAGAGAACTGAATGAGCTAAAAAGGGATTTACACACAGAGACAATGTTAAAGAGGGCAGAGCCAGGCCCTTGAAGACAGGAGACAGAATCATGCATCATAATATCTCCCTTGCCTGCTCTCTCCTGTTCTCAACAGTAACAGAAAATGCGCTGTTGGTCCACCGAGTCCACCAACCACGGTGCCATCTTAACACAATCCTTTGGAAAGCTAACCACCAGCAGAAAGGCAAATAAGGAAGATAGGGTAATGTGGGAAGGGGTGATAAATACGTTGTCTGGGGCATTGAGAAAACAGGAAAGGAAGATATGAACTGAAGAGCTGGTTTGGTAAATGGGAGGAAAACCAAAACTATCTGCCAAGAGACAATGACCTCAAGAAGGGGAAATGAAATCCTTTCCCGAGTTCTAAGAGAGGTGTCAGAATAAACAGCCTCAGGCCTGCACAGAAAAGAGGTAGGAATGAGACACCTGGCAGAGAAGGAGCAGGAGTCCACTCTTCTAGGAAACACCCCAAAGGGCCTCGAGCAGGGTGACGTCATTTGGCATGCAGGTGGCCTCATCTCAGACGCAAAAGCTCCTGCATCAAGAGAAGAGCAGACCAGATCGTGCAACTGGCTGCAGCCAGGAACTGCAAGCTAAAGGGGTCATTAACACGCACAGCAGGCAGCGGCTGTGCCCAGTGAGTTAAAGGAAGCCCCCAGGTAAAAGAGCAGATGAAGACCAAATGAGAAAGAGGGGAAAGTAGGACCGGCACCAAAAGAATCACCAAAGTTAGGACAGCAAGAATTGGATTATACAGTGCACTAGAAAAGAGGAAGTTTTCAGTTCAGTGGAAAGGGGAAGAAAAAACCTGTAAAAATAGAATAGGAAACTAGTGAGGAAAGAGGACTCCACACAGAACACTTAACCCATTTCACAAAACTTTTACAAGCTACAATTTCATTTTCTTGATTAAAGAGTACTGAAACTGTTAGACAGCACTTCCTTTGGGTCTGTGTGCGTACTCATGCATGGGTATGGGTATTCATGCATGGGTGTGTTGGATGTCTTCTGCAGCTGTGCTAGGTCATGGCTATTGGGGGCCATGGGGGTCAGGGTCTCTCACTAAATCCAGAGGTCACCAATTGGCCCACACTGACTGGCCAACAAGCCACAGAAATCTTCCTGTTTCTGGATCCCCAGTCCTGGAGCTTCAGATCAAGGCAGCAAATTCAACTCTTCATAAGGGTTCTGAGAACCCCAGTTCAGAGACTCATGCTTACATGGCAAGCCCTTTAGCAAAGGGGTCAGCTCCCCTCAGCCATCCCCATTCCAAAAAGCCCAGGTTTAAAGTTTGTTCCAGACAAGCCACCTTCTCAGGCCTGCAACCTTTTTACAGTTTCCATTCCAAGATAAGGCTCAGTCTTCTTAGGCACGAGAGCAGGGAGCACACAAATCAGTCTTCCAATAGTTCCTGACAGTCAGCCAAGCATCTGAGATCCTGAGCAAGCTCTGCCACTGTGGGAGATGATCGGGTGTTTAAATATCTTTTAAGTTGAAAATGATACTGGAGCTCCATTAAGAACATTTCGCTGGGAGAGGTGGCACACCATTCAAAGGAAAATTCCACCTAGTGATATGCTACACTCCTTTAATCTCAGCTTTCTGACGCAGAAAGCTACATATCTACAATGTAGGTTCTAGGCCAACCAGGGCTATGCATGGCGATGTTAGTGAGACCCTATCCACAAGAGAAGAGTGACTTCGGTCATTGATTGTCTTGATGTTATTTAGCTTTTCCCTCTGTTTTGTTGCTCTTGCTGTCATTGTTGTTGTTGTTTTGTTGTAATTTTTGTGTGTTTGTTTTCTCATTCCTGCTTCTTGCTGTCAAGAAGAATATCCCAGGGCTTTTTTTTTTTTTTTTTTTTTT
>NW_022196902.1:9351578-9367774 GCF_008632895.1 Mastomys coucha
GACTTGCCTTGGGAAATCATACAACTCCTTCTTCCTCTTTTCATAACCTTCCTACCTACTAAAACTTCTCTGTCTTCCTAGGTCCTAAGAATGAATGCTTTGAAAAAAAGTCAGAAACAGCTTAGGAGGTAGACGTGTTTTCCTTCTACCTTGTCTGCTCCAATATTCTTAAGCCCATATGCTTCATGTTTGTGGAAAGGCATAGGGCCACTTTTTTCACATTTCAGTTTCCCATGAACATAATCTCACATGGCTGAAATTTTGCAGTAGTTGCTGGAGAGGGACAGCATGTTAAGTGTTTAGCTATTATGGTAGTGCAGTGGTGTGTGTGTGTGTGTGTGTGTGTGTGTGTGGTGTCCTTCCAAAAGGAAGGTGTTCTTTTCACCTCTTTGGGGCTGCAGCAGAGAGTGAACACCCTACAGTTTACATTCGCTTTGTCAGCCCAGTAACCATCTGTTTCAGCTGCACAGTGCGATCTGTCAGCTTTGTTTTAGGCTGTGATCCAGTAGCAGGGGCTTGCTCATTGTTGTCTTCTTAAGAGAACCGCAAAGCAATTAACCATTCCAGTTCTGGCCACAAAAGAGATGGCCACTCTCAATGTCGGGCCAGATTTTTGCTTTCCCCAAGGCTGGAAGTACTACAAAACAACTGAATAGCTATTCAGACTCTTTCATTGTTCCCTAAAGAGGCAACATGCTCTTTGTTATAAAGGCAACCTGGATTTCCTGACATTCCGTTTCATTTCAATGTCTGCGCACCCAAGATGAAACAAAGTCTGGGTACCTCCGACACACAATCAAAACATGACAATAACGAACACCCTGAGAGACCTCATTCACCACCATGAACGGTGAAGTGTCTGTCACAGGCAATGGGAGGTGTGAGTTCGTGGTTGGAAGAGAAAAGAATTGTGGTTGATTTGACAGTGGCTGTAATGTTTTCCTGACTGAGAAAATTATCATGGGGCACAGTCCAGATAAACCACAAACCTGTTGAAAGAGGTGTGGCCAACAGGTGTTATGCTCTACCTTCCTTAGCAGATGGCTCCTCTGCTGTCTTCCCTTCTATCCCTTCAGTTGTGAGCATGATTGTTTGCAATTAGCAAATGACTTTTGTGTTAACAACTGTTGACTGACCAAGATCTCTTAAGTGAGTATATACAATAGCCATCTAGAAATACAAAAATGTGGGGAGATGAATAATTTATTATTTTGTCTTTCACATTCAGATCTCTGAAGGCTTTGTAATATCCACATATTAACTTAATACATCCAGTCAGGCTTACTTTCCTTCCAGCCCACCCTCTTTGACTTGCAAATTTAAAAATAGGACAAAACAGGTTGACTGTCAGATGACTCCAGATTATACATCCATTGATAAGGGCTCCCTATTCTGCATCTGCATCTATCTGTGCTAGGCACACACTAACCAGGGCTGAGTAATGAGCACGGGATCCTCTCAATGTGGCCTCTACGAGGCATTTCGCCATTTTCCCTGACAGCTTATTAAATTCCTCGATTTTTCTAATTAGCATTTATTATGCTTTAAATAATAATTTACAAAGATATTTTACTCTGCAATTAAAACTACCCCTCCTCATTAACGACAGTAATTAATCCATGTCTAGTTCTCCCAGTTCCTTTTTTAATTTTTTAGCAGATTTTGAGTCCTCCTTTCTTTTCTTAACACTGAATATTTAAATGTTTTGCTTCTCTATATAAAGGTTTAGTTGTCCTTTTATTTTAAAAACTTGTCTTCTCTGTTAATGTCTTTCTATTTTTTTAAAGCCATATACATAAACAGGGTTGAGGTCTAACCAACAAAGTGTGGTACAGTATGTACACATACATTTCCTATTTTTCAGTAATGAGACTCACAGTTAGGAAAGTTATTGTATTTCAAGTAAAAGTTCATTTACTTTAAATCCACTTGTTTCACCTAAGATGCTTCATGTGGCTTGAAGGTTTCTGGAATACTGGATTTTAATTATTCTGAGAGTCACATACATATTTTCTATGCCTTGATCAATTTTAGTTTTAATGAATGTTTTTGCTCCATGAAGAAAGTCTGGGATTTGTGCTTAGAGGTCTTAAGGCCCCACTAGGTCTAAGAAGAGGGTCACAGTCAAATAAGGCCCCACTAGGTCTACAAAGAAGGTGACAGTCACAGTGACATGATTATTGACTCCATGGATACCTTTTAGCCTGATGTTTGCAACAAAAAGGACAATAATTTCTACTATTGAGTTTTTGATAGCACACTGAGAAGAAAGAAAGAATAGCCTGGTATGGGAACTCAGTACGAATATAGGAGGCAGAATATGTTTCTCTGAGAATCCCTAAAAAGGGACTAGCTCAATTGAACAAAGTTCAGCAACTTTATGTTCACTTTTATCTACCATAAGTACCCCCATCTAGATTTCCATTTTAAAAAAGCTTCAAAAGTTAAAAAAGAAAAGTTATTTACCTACTTAAACCAATGGAGACGAGTAAATTTCTACACTTACTTAGTGAATGTCATCTCCCGGTAAGCAACTCTGCTCCAGACACCAAAAGTTTTGTCTCCAGGAAATTAGCTACTTTGCTGTGCACACCCTCAAAGTTAGTGTTTCTCAACCTGCAGATCTCAACCCCTAGGAGGGCTGAATGACTTTTCACAGGAATTGCATGCCATATATCACATATTTCAGATATTTACTTCACAGAATCAAAATCACAGCTCTGAAGTAGCAAAAAATAATTTCATAGTTGTGGGTCAACACAACATGAGGAGCAGTATGAGAGGGTTGCAGTATTGGGAAGGTTGAGAACCATTGCTCTAAGTCATTACACAATGCCTCCAGTAGCTCATTTGTTGTTGTTGTTGTTGTTATTGTTGTTGTTGTTGTTGTTGTTGTTCTTTGGTTAGATTGAGGAGGCAGAAAGTTCACTTTGGATTCTCTTTTCAGTTGTGCTTAAACTTGTAAACCTTACTGTTTACTGCAGTGAGGCTAGGAGTCAAATTGCTGCTTTTCATCTTTTTAGGGCAAAACAATCAAAATTAAAATATAGTGTTGCTTAATAATAGCTTTTAGATTTTACAAAATGTTTACCATTTTATAACTTTTCAAGAATACAGATTATCAATATATCATAAAGACCCTGCATTTGAGTCAGTTCGGTGATCAGACTTGACTAAAAGTGGAGTTTTAAGGCACTCCCAATCCCTATTTGTGCACAGAGTAAATCATAGTCATTTGCCAAGGGTTTATAAATGAATGATGAAGGAATTCACAGTAGAATTAATGAGAATGTTAAGAAGTTGCAGGTTGTTCCTGTTGGTGAGTTTACAGGGTCAAGCAAAGGAGTCACACTTAAATAGCATATGGGTGATTAAGCCACCAAACACACACAACAGTGACATGGCTAGTATAGAAAAAAGGCGTGGAAAGGTGTTTATCTGATTTCACAACTAAGTGCTGTGTACACGAAGTTGTGCACACTGTGGAACATTTCTTTAGACTTCTTGCTTTCTAAGTCTTCCTCTCTGACTACTGTCAAATGTCCCATAGTAAGCACCCTGGTGAGCAGTTATTTATACCTCCTGCAGAGTTTGGCCAAATTTTAAATACTTTAAGCAAAGAAAATAATGTCTAAATGAAAATGTAGGATCAAAATATAAATGACCTAGGATGGAAACAGTCCTCTGCAGGATCCTATGATGGAAATCATAGAAAGTATCTTTCATCATCTTTGAAATTAAAATCTGGTGATTGGAAAGAAGTCTACAATCATATACTTGCTGGGCTGCTCAAGAGTTCAGTAAAGATGGAGCTTACTGTAAGGTAAAAACCAGTCAAACTAGACATAAGTAAGAACCCACTTTTGTAGACATGGTAATTATGACTAAAAAGTTAAGCTATGGTTGGGTTCACCTTAGGGGGAAAAAAACAGTGTAAATGTGTTAACGAGATACTACAAGTAAAACTGCCATCATTCAGGCTACGTTTCATTACCTACATAACAGAAGGTAAAGAGATAAAAA
This sequence comes from Mastomys coucha, assembly GCF_008632895.1. Taxonomy (NCBI): domain Eukaryota; kingdom Metazoa; phylum Chordata; class Mammalia; order Rodentia; family Muridae; genus Mastomys; species Mastomys coucha. The sequence continues at coordinate 9,355,602 of NW_022196902.1, forward strand.
TGATGGTCTCTCTGATTTTGTTTTTTAAAATAATATATACATCATCAAATCCAAAGTTGTTTTCTTATTCTAGATTATTAAATAAAATTTTCTCAGAAGAATTAAAAGTTCATATTGGGTTGACATGATAAAATATAAACCAAATTAGACATCAGAAGTATTTAATAGTGAATAGGAATCAGTACAAGAACACTGAATGAAAATGCAGTTTCTTTAAAAATAGATACTTTTTTCTCTTTTTGATCCTCAGTTTTTCTCTCTAATAATGTTTAACTCAGATGTTTGTAGAATACATTTAAGTATAAAATACTTAATTACTTTCTACATTATAGATTGTTTACACAATTACTTCCTGACATAACCATTAAACTTTTGTGATGTCTCCTATACCCTATTGAGAACAGAGTCCATAATTGCAACTGAAGTCATTTTTAAAAACAATCATTTATGGGTAGGGTGGGGAGCATGGTGCGGTTTGACAACCAGAGGGGAGGGGCTTTACCTTCTAAGGGGAATGGAAGGAGAACATAATGTAAGGGAGTATTGGGAAGAGAGTAAAGGCCGATATTGTATTGTAAATAAATGAATTTAATAAAAAATAGTTTTAAAAATTCAGTTACTCTATTTCATTGTTTCCTTGCTATAGATATAGTAGCTTATAACCAAGGAAACTCACACATTCATAGTTAGAAATATTTAATCAACAACTCCTAACAGGCAATGAGGAGTTTATGATATCTATTTACTTCAGTAAAAAAAATTTTCTCATTTTATGTCATGATTTAAAATGGCCCCAGCAGACCCCGAAGGTTAATATGTCAGAGTCTTTTTTCCCCAACTGATGGAGCAAACAAGAGATGGAAAGATCTTGATGACATTAATCTTGTCAGTGGATAAATCAAATGATGGATTTACAGCTGACTCTGCTATTAAGAAATAGGAGCGGGTTGAAGGACGTAGGACATTGGGTGGCTGTGAAGGATGTATCTTACTCCAGCTCACTCTTGAGTGACACCTCTATCTTTCTAACTAGCTAGTTAACTTTCTCTGTGTCTCTTTCCTTCTCTCTTGCTGCCAAGAGATAAGCTTCAGTGTCATGTTCTACTTCGCCAAGGCCCAGAAGCAATGGTGTCTAATGACATGGACTGAAACCCTGAGCCGAAATACTAAGGTGTCTTATTTAATCCTACCTAGGGCTTAACAAGGCTTATCTGGGTTGAGGCATGAAGGAAGGGAGGAGGTAAGCCAAGATGTTCATCTACTCCTGTCTACCAGTATCTTGGTGTTTCATATACACCCTCATATATGGTATCTAGGGAGCCATGCCATTTTGAATTGTTATATAAAAGAAAAGATCTGGGTCACTACAAGGAACAAATATGTTTCGGAAAGATGGGAAATACTCAAAAATGAAGCAATACATGAACTGTGTGAAGAGGCAGAACTGGATATTCTATGGTGGTGACAGGTATGAGAGGTGGCTGAGGTAGACAGTGGAACATGTCATTGCCTAGTTTACACAGAGGCAGACTCAGCCCCGGAACATACTACTGGCTGCTGGATCTCTTTGGCTCTGGGAAATGATGGAGGTAGAGATGAGGAACAGTTCACTTTCTGGAATGGATATCCTTGAAGGACTGCCATGGTCTGTGATGCCATTGGAGGCCATGTTGGTGTCTGTGGTCCATGCTGCTGCCCAAGGCTGTTATGAAGCCTGAGATTGAGATCCATGTAAACTTATGTAGTCTGTACCACTGATTGAAGCTTTTATGTCTTTGGGTTTTGCTCCCTCAGGGGGCCATAATGATGTGAGTGGCCTGTGTAGCCACCTGAGGCTATTTTGAGGCCTGTTCTATGTCGCCAGCCACTTAGGGCCATGAGTGGGGCGGTGGTCCATCATGATACAGCTGAAGCCATGTTACCACCCAAGGCCATTTGAATATCTGTGGTCAGTGTCCCCCCTGATGTTATGTTGATGCCCAAGGACCATGTTGAGGACCAGGGGCCATGTTGGTATGAGTGACCTGAGACCATGCTGATGTCTGTGGTCTGTATGTGTTATCACCTAAGCCCATGCAGATTTCTATGGTCTATACTAGAGCCTGAAGCCATGTTGATGGCTGGGATTGCTGCTCAAATGGCCAGTGAAACTACCTGGGCTCATGTAGATGTCCACAGTCCTTGCTGCCACCAATGGTCTGGGTCCATGGTTTTGATGTGGCCAGGGGTTGTGTTGCTCTCTGTGGCCCATGTTATCACAAAAAGCCAAGCTGATGTCCATAGTCTGTGCAGCAGCCTGAAGCCATGCTGCTGTAGTTGGGGTGTGTAGGTAGACATAAGGTGACATCATCAGGAACCACATGGAAGGCTGTGATCTGTGCTCCCAGTGACTGTAAAGTGCAGGGAAGCTACTTTGTCTGGAAACACAGAGTTGAGAGAGAGGGATATGGAAGGCTTCTGGGACAGTCTCTATCCCTCCAGCCCCCATTAACAGCCTAAGTAAGAAGCCATCAAAGGGACGTCTTAAGAAGTGTACCTTTCCACAATTGATAACACAATTGATGGGAAAGAGTTCTATTTAAAGGACAGGCCACGGAGAGTTTGACCATGTTCCAGTAAGTATATAGATAACATTAGACTTGTTTTTTTTTTATTTCTTATTTTTATTTTTATATTTTTAGGGTGGAGGTCATAAAAGAAGAGGCAGATATGGAACTTGAAAGTAAATGTGATCGCATTACAAACCTGATGTGAAATCCAAAGATTCAATAAAAATTATTATATTGAAAACTAAAATGAAATAAATACAAATTATACTGTTCTGTAGAAGCCATAAATCAAGAGTTCAGTGGATAACAGCTACTATGTACTATATTGGACAATGAAAGGAGCATTTATATCATAGGAAAGAAAGAAAGATAAATAGAAAGAAAGAGCAAAAGAAAGAGAAAGGAAAGAAAGAAAATGAAAGAAGGAAGGAAGGAAAAGGAAGGAAAGAAGAGAATGAAGGAAAGAACTGGCCATGGTGGCACATATCTTTTAACTTAGCACTTAGAAGGCAGAGTCAAGGGGACTTTCTGTGGGTTTAAGGCTACTCTGCTCTGGAGTTCCAGAGCAGCCAGGGAAGTATCATAAGGCACTCCAAAACATAAATTCTTATAATAAAAATAAAAGTAAAACCAATGTCCATAGACATTTCTTGATATATCTGATCTCTGGCCAGGAAAACAAAAAGTGTTGCTAGAACCAAAGTCTTTGCTGTCTTGTGACAAGACAGACATGGTTCTTGTGAGAAGGAAAACTGCTGTCATTCAAATCCCTAACTTCTTGACCAGTTTTGTTCCTCTGTACACATCAATAATATGGAAAATTCTTATGAGGCTTTAGAGGAAAACAAGCACTCATTGGGAACAAGGGTTGAAGCCATTTGGTGCTATGTTTAGACAAAGATCTCATGTACATTTTGCACATACCTTCAAACTTTGTGGGAGGCTGGATTTAAATATGATACACTGAGTGATCTCACAAAGGAAATTTCAATGCAATGCAGCATTCAAGCCGTGGCATGGTTATTAGGGCCTGCTCTCTTCCAAATATATAGCACAAATAAGGAATAATAAGCAGATGCTCAGATTTGGAAAGTTTACAAGTTAGCCAGAAAGGGAGCCTGTCCTAATGTTGGGAATAAGAAAGTTGCTAAAGAGATTATTGTGGCAATAGATGCTAAGTTCGTAACACCTGAACAACAGAAAAGATACCGTGAGCCATTTTAGAAATTGTTCATATCCTACCTTGCATGCTTAAGTGTCCAAAAGTAAAAGATAGTTTTAAGAGGAGTTTTGTGGCACCTTGCTAGCATACGGCCATTGAGAGAACTGTTTCCCCATCGTCAGCCTGCCAGGAACTTACAAGTTATTTCCTCTGCTGTCCAAGTTATCCTCCTGAGTCTTCCTCAAACTGGCAGCAATTCTTGATGTCACCTACATAATATTGGTGGCGAGTGCATATAAAATATTAGACCTTTAAGGTCCTGTGGGCTTCCATTCATATTTCAAAGACATATCTAAGATGGTGGCAAACGTGTGGCAGGCAGCCTTTGAGGGGGTCATATGCAAGACCCAGAAATGCAAGAATACCAAGTGACTGTTGAGAAAATGTACCAGCATTAACCAGAGCCAATGCAGGAGAGTGGCCATGTGGACTACAGACAGCAAGGCTGTAGAAATAAGCTTCTTAAGCTGTTTTGGGCCCATGTTCTGCTACCATATGCTCTTAAAATTTAACTGTAATATTTAACATTTGCCCTGATGACTTTTAGTCTTGCTTTAGTCAAGTCTTTTTCTTTTTCAAAAAATTATATTGGTTCTTTTCTTAGAAACAAGAATGATCACCTATGCCATTGTATCTTGAGAGTAGGCAACTTATCTTTTAATTTTACATAGTTTATACCTAGACATTTGCCTTGAGTCAGCCTCAAGTGTAACTCTAGACCTGGACTTTTGAGAAATGCTAGAACTGTTGAGACTCTGGAGAGACTCTTGGGAATAGAATAACTACATTTCGCATCATAAGATGGATATGAATCTTTAGGGTCCAAGGAAGAATGGACATGAAGCACCGGCCCCCGACCCCACAAACAGCTTCATGTACTGAAGGCTTAGATCCCATATGGTATTATTGCAATGATTGGACTACTGAGGCACTGGCTTCATGAGTAAGTTAACTCATTGGTAAGCTCACTGGTGACTAGTTGGATGGGTGGTTAAGAAGTAGAGACTAGCTGGGGAATGGTGACACACATCTTTAATCCCAGCATTTGGGAGACAGAAGCAGGTGGATTTCTGAGTTTGAGGCCAGCCTGGTCTACAGAGTGAGTTCCAGGACAGCCAAGGCTACACAGAGAAACCCTCTGGAAAAAAACAAAAATAAAAAAAAAAAAAAGGTGGAGGCTAATTGGAAGGAATAGGTCACTGAGAACATGTGGTTGAAGACTATCCTTTCCCCAGATGCTTCTTCTATTTGCTTCTTATCTGCCATAAGGTGAACCACTCCACTACATGTTCCCTGACATGATGACCCTTCTTACCACAAATGGGATGAAGAACAATACAGCCCAGAGACCACTGGCTGAAAGCTCTAAATCTATGAGCTAGTTGTTTTTAAATGTTCTATATTTTGCTACATTAATAAAAGAATGAATAACACATGATTTTTAAAGATATTTCCCTTCTTTTTTAAAAACTATGAGAGTATATTAATGTCATATATTAATATTCTCAGCACAGATATCCTATGATATTAAAGTAATTAGAAAAAAGTTATGATTAACCGTATGCTATTTGATAATTGAATTACAAAATTAACCTCATGGGCTATAGAATAAAAGAACAGCAATTATAAATAATAAGGTGTAATTCCACTATGGCCTTAAAATAATGAAACTAAATCTAAAGGATTATATTAAGGTAAATAAACAACTAAAAAAAAATAGGGCCTGATTGCAGTGTTAATTAGTAAATGAAATCTTCACTGAATGCATTGATTAAATTGCTTGAAAATATTTTTCTATTTTTGGTGGTCTTTCTGCTAGGCATTTGTGTCTACATTTTTACAAGTTAATGCCCACTTAAGCCTCCTAATTTGTTTTGTTTGGTTTTGTTTTTTCATCCTAAGAACAAAATATCATTGAAAGCAACTTCATGTTGTGAGCATATAGCCAACCATTACACAATAACCAATGGTGTATCCAACACAGAAGACGCTGACCCAGCCATTTCTCCACTAGTACACGACTGATCCTCTGCAGTTTCTGAACCTGAATCTCCCAATGTTCAAAAGGAGTCTTTTATTTGTTTGTTGTTTCTTTGTTTGTTTTTACTATGTTTCCACTTTTGACATTCCACAATTCTGCAAGGGTTATTTAGTTTGACGGAATATTAGATAATAAGAGTACTCTACCAATAGCAAGATTGATAATAACCTCACTCAAAGCACAGTAAACATGATCACTCCTAAAAACATCATACAGCAGAAGCAGGATAACAGGAAATGCTTGCATAAAATAGAGCTCTATGGAATGAAAGAAGGAAATGTAACAAGATGTGCTCTGCCAGCACTGGCCAAGCTGTTTGGGGTGCACAGTGCAGTCTGGCTCCGAGTGAACAGAATCAAGGCTGTCATCCTTACTGAAGGTCTTCGTTTAGGAAGAGGCAAGACCCTGACAGTTTCTTTCTATCACATCAGAGTCTACAACAGAACTTGTTACACAGTAGGTGCTGTGTCAGTGGATTTTTAATTCACTGACAAAAGCTGTTTAAATGAATAGTCTAATTTGCACACAAATATTAAGTAAGCAATACACATAAGTAGAACCCCCCCCCAAAAAAAAAAAAACAACTCACAACCTCTATGCCTTTAACATTGGGAACAAAGGTACTGAACTTGTAAGGTAGGAGAAACTGTTATGCAGAAATTAGCCTTCAGGTCAACAATCAAAAGCATAATAAGATGTAGACAGGAGCACAAGCTGAGGAAGACAGCAATGGTGTTGTATGCCTATATTACTGTTACAGAAGTTGACTCTAAGTACCATTTTATAAACCCATTAAAAACTGTCAAGTCTCCCATGACATATTATATTCTCATAAAATGACACAAATGCTAAATTAAGTTTGAATGTGAATTAGCAAAGAATAGGGAAATCAATTTAAGAGCTCCCAATGCAATCTCAACCCTTGCACTCTGGCTTCGCATCTGTGTATTTCATTAGTATATTTTGTTACATGATCATGTAATATTTATGCAGTAACATAATACGCTCCGTCCATCTAAGATTAGAGAAAAAGTGCAGCTCCTTTCCATTATTGTGTGCCCTTTATCTGCTGAACACTGTGTAACATTACCCGGGGTTTGGCGATTATGTAATGAGGGCTCCTATTGTAACACACCCTGCAGAGTTGGAGGACGGTTGTGAGAAACTTAACTCTGTAAATTCTGAGTTGTGGAACAATTAAAGCCTGGCTTTTGAGGTTACATTCACCTCCTCCCCTCAAATATTTTGCTTCCCTTCGCCAACTTAAAACCTCTAAGTACTACAGTAGAGGAAACGCGACAAGAATTATGGGGAAAGCTCCGCTGACGACAAAATAACAACTACCATCTGGTGTGCGGCAGATGTGTGTTCCACAAACTCTTTTTTTCCCCCCTTCTCTTTTTTTCTTTTGCGTTCTCCCTTCCAAGTCCTGTCCAGACCCTAACACGTTGCCGAGCTTATGAGATCTGACAACTTTACAGCCCTGGGCTGGAGGGCTACAGGCTCACGTTTTTCCTTAGACTCCACAAAAGCTCCAGGGAATAAACTAACAGATTCAAGAATGATACTCAAAGGCTATTCCCCCCACCCCCACTCTAAACCCCGCCCCCAGAAATCTGTGAGGAATGCCACAGAGTTGCTTATAAAAGCACAGTCCAAAAAGATTACAGAAGACCTTTAAAGATTCCATTCCTTAGGAGGAAGAGATGAGACAAGGACAGAAACCTGGGAGACAGGAGTCACCTGGGGCTGAGGACACATGAGGCTGAGCCATGCTGATGTGCCCTCCATATTTGCATAGGTGTGGCTCTCCTAAAGCCATAAAGCTCCCCTCCGTCTGCCCCATCCCCCACCAACACTCTTCACTTCCTGAAAATCCAGGGCTGAAATTTCTCTCAGGAAACACAGAAACATCTGTAAATGTAGTAGGCACCCCCTTTCTGATTTTGTAGGACAGAGTTTTTTTCTTGTCCAGATCAGAATCAGATCAGTCAATTTTGAAATGCGTCTGCAGAAAGGGTGTTTTCTTTTTACGTTTTGGCTTACTTCCAGAACTCAAGCACTGCTTAAACATAATCTTCAGATATAGTCATTTGACTTGTTTCATGGATCACCTAAGTCTATTTGCAATGTATTGTGATTATAATCCATCCAACTTCTCCTTGGTATTATAACAATGAAATTTCCCTTTATTTCTCTATAAATGGAACCCTTGTCTCTCTGGCTTCCATTGACCTTTCAGTATCCAACTGTAGGTAGACTTACAGTCAAAAAACCATGGGTATAGTTTCTATGATCTGAGACTGCACGGGTATATGAATCCTGGATCTGCTGATTGAGAGCTTTGCTCTGTGGTTTATACTGCTCTTAGTCCAATGGTATTGAGGCTGAAATTTTGATAGTCACTGATTTTTTCTTTCTTGGAAGTCACTGCCACAGAAGCTGCTGTTAGGGCCTCAACTATGCTGAAGTTACCAACTGTAGTAGAACTTTCCAGATAGTCTTGTATCTGATGACTTATTTGTGACCTTCCTTGACATACTCAGGGCTTTACTACGCTTATGATAATGCAGGTTCAAGATGCAGGGTCTGATTCTGATGTTCCTACTTTGTCTTTGACGCTTTAGGATCATTTGCATAATTATCACCTCTCTCAGTCAGGGCCTCTCCCTTGTCTTAGCCTATCATAATGATCTCAGCCAGCATACTTGGAAATAGGAATAAATTTAAAGTTAATTTGGGATGACTTGATATTTGCTTATGCAGCATGCATATATATAGACATATATACTTGTGTGTGTGTGTGTGTGTGTGTGTGTGTGTGTGTGTGTGGTGTATGTTTGTACATATGTATATATGTATTTAGAATATATGTATATTCTAAAGGGGAAAAGTTTTGTCATAATTTTGTATGTACATCACCCAATAAACACTAATAGAATGAACATTAAAAAAATACTAATTTAGTTGGAATTCACTAGAATCAGGCTGTTCGAGGCCTCCCAAATAGGAGAATTTTGAGGTCTAAGTCTTCACGTCGGCTCTGGTTTCACAACACTTTTATTAGCCTAAGCTAGTGGTCCTGCTCTGGGAAACCTGAACCGAGTTTCTGGGGAGGATGGGCAGGAAAGGGGAATGAAAACTGAAACCAGCATAGTTTTCTGTCCCTGTGTGAAACAACCCTGAAAGCAAAACGAATGTAACTGCTTGTTCCAGAAAGAACTTCTTCCTTTGGGTGATAACTGCAAGCCAACTGAAAACCTTTCTTTCCATGAGCAATACATGAGCAATTACATTGTTCACAAATGTAATCTAAGAGCCTGGGCATCTTAGAGTCCTTAACCCATAGCTACTTTAAGATAAACTGTCCAACCCCTAATCTTAATGGATTTGACTTTAAACTTTCTTAATCTAGACCCTAAAACCTGAAAACCCTACATGTTTTTTACTTTGACTTCTGCCTTTGAAACAAGGGTGAAAATTTCTCAGCATCACCCGCTTTCTCATCGAATAAACTTTGTTCTTCTTTCTCAATAATTATTGAGAAAGTCTCAATTGTCTAAGTAGTCAACAACTACCATGCTAGAGGTCCCACTGACACTGCATTGACCTGTAAATGGTCTGGAGATGTTTGTCCGCTGTGGCTCCTAGATTTAAAGCTGAGGTTGGGGTGGGGTTTTCTCACAAGATTGAAGTCTCAACTAAATTGAATCTGAGTTCAAATTTATCCTAGTAACTCATAAATGTTAAGTACATATTATCAGCAGAAGATTAAAGAAAAACTTGATAATGCCCCCTGATATGTTTTATAATGCGGCAGCATGATGTGGCCAGATAGCTGGCTTAGTGGGGCCTATGCTGAGGCTCTGACCCCAAGGTGCCAGCCATACAATGGGTCAAAGTATAAAATGAAGTTTATTTGAGGCATAAGGGTGGGGGGTGAGAAGGAAGTAGAGGCAAAGGAAGAAAGGAGAAAGAGAGAAGGACAGAAGGAGAGAGAATAGAGAAAGAAGGGGAAAGGCCAGCCAGAACATATGGAGAGAGAAAGGGAGAGAGACCAAAGAGGTGGAGGAGAGAGAGGAGAGAGAGAGAGGAGTGAGGGGAGAAAAGAGAGAGAGGAGAGGGGGAGAGAGAGAGAGAGAGAGAGAGAGACAGACAGACAGACAGACAGACAGACAGACAGACAGACAGAGACAGGGACGGGGGAGGGGGAAGGGAAAAGGGAAGGGAGAGAGAAAGAGAGAGAGAGAGAGAAAGAGAGATAGACAGACAGACAGACAGACAGACAGAGGAGCCAAACAGTCCTTTTACAGAAAACCAGGCTCATACTGGCTGTTGTTAGGTAACCATTGGGCCGAGCCAAAAAGCAATGCTGATACCCCCTCCATGTTTTTGCTGTTTTTGTTTGCTTGTTTGTTTCCTTACCATCACTTTGGAATATTTCTTTATCCTTGATGAGACTGTAAGAGAAAGACTGTAGGGAGTGGAAGTATATACTCCAAGTAAGTCCAACCCAAAAACAAAAATGCTAAATGATTATGTAAGACTAGCATCCTTTGGACACAATTTGTATTGGATAGGTTTTACAAAATAGTATGTCTGTGCTCTGAGTAGATATGAACTATATGGTCATAAATTATACTTTAATAAAGGTAATTTAAAATACATATTTAAAGACTTTCCTGAGACTTGTCTTTGTAGCCATAAACTATGCTTTATTTTTGTCTTCCTTGAGCTAGACGGTTAATTGGGCCCCCAATGGTTGATAAGTCATGTTAGAGAAGATTCTAGAAGCACGAGCAGAACAACCAGCTCTGACTGTCATCAATTATACGTCATCTCCTTTCACATGTTAACTCATTGAGCATCTCAATCTAAAATAATTCTACTCAGGATAATCTGATGCTTCAGGAGTCATTTGATAAAATGACATTGGTCAGGATGCTTATTTGAAAAAGATAGAGAAAAAAATTATAGAGATATTGACAGGCTGATCAACTGTCTGCAAAAGAGCTGTTTTTGACACAGGCAGTCTTTGCTTTCTCATAATCATAATTCAGAGGTTGCTGTCCCATTAGAAACCTTGATGGAATCATAAAATGCCTTATCTACTGTTTGAATCAACTATAACGAGTTTGAATCTCCTTTCTCTTCTGTTTATACATGTCTATGTCTAAATGCGTTTTCCTATACCCACGCTTTCTCTTCTTATTATAAAGGACAAGAAAGTCTGTCATTTGCAGTGATAATTTAATATCTGTCTGAAACATGGGGCTTCTCACTTCATTTCCTTTTTGTCTGTGTCTTGGGCAATAGTAGGTAAATTCAAACAAAAACTTGTTTTGTCAGGATATAAACATTTCTGCAAAGCTAGTCAAAATAAATAATTAAAAGTTTCCCAACCAAGAACATGTTGCTCTAATGTTGAATGGATTTTTCCTTGCCAAGACAGTAAATCAGAAGCAAAATTTGACCTATATGAAGAGATAAGACTTATTGGTAGATAAAAAGAAAATTAGAAACCCAGATTCCTTGCCATAAATATACCAAATTTAGTAAATTTTTTCCTAACATATAAAACAAGATAATTTATATATTAATTGTAGTATTTACAATTTTAAAATTTAGACAAGTTAATTATTAATCTTGACTTAAATTTAAGCATCTTATTAATATTATTAAAAAAGTAAAGTATGAAAGTTTTTATGAACACATGATTTAGGTTTAATTTTTTATACTTTAGACTAATTTGTCTTACAGTTTTCTGAGATTATTTGATTGTCATTATTTCTATAAACAACTGACTGTAAATCAATATTAAAATAATAAACTACATAAAAGTGAATAAATATTGAGATTGAATTCTTATGATGTTATAAAAATAGCTTGAGAAATTCACTCATAGTTTCTATATTCATATTCAATTCCAAGGTCTAAAGCTAATTTTAAATTATATTGGTTAAGAAATTATTCAAGTACTCTACCACCAAGCTATATTCAATGCCTTCTTTTCACTCTTTAACTGTGAGACCGGTTCTCACTAAACTGCCCATGATGGCCTTGAAACTACACTGCAGCCCAGAAAGGCCTTGAACTTGTGATCTCCCTTTCTGAGCCCCAAATCTCCACCCAAAGAAGCTAGGATTAGAGGTCTGTGCCAACAGGCCCTGCTTTTTCTTAGGTTTTTCAATATGAAACAAATTTTCACAACACAATGTGAAAAATCCTTGTATATATGCGTAATGTAAACATTGTTCCCATGTTTAAGTTGTCATCTTAAAACATGTTAAAATTTTAAGCCAGGCGGTGGTGGCGCACGCCTTTAATCCCAGCACTTGGGAGGCAGAGGCAGGCGGATTTC
>NW_022196902.1:9367784-9394182 GCF_008632895.1 Mastomys coucha
AAAAAAAAACAATACAAAACAAAAAAACCTATGTTAAAATTTTAGAATATAGGTGCTCATGGAAAATAAAGCTTGATAATTCTTGATTTAGTTATCTTGTAGCATTTTATGTAGTAGAAAAACAAAAGCTGTTTTCTGTTGTTCTAGATAGATAACTAAAGTAAGTAGTTAGAGAGAATGAGGAAATTTGATACAAAATAGTGTGATTTGTCTGATTTTTTTAAAGGGAATTATTCTCAATTATTAAAGTAGTAATGTCAGAACAAGACACATTCTGATTGTTCATAGAGAATTCACTGTATTCAAAGAATAATATTAAGAGACTTAATGTTATATTTTCATGCCTAGTTATGTACATATATAAATACACCTATAAAATATAAATCTATGATATAAATGTCTTTTATTTAAAAAGTATACTTATTTGTATATTTGAGTATGAGGTGTACCCCCTAGGTTCCTATGTTGAAAGCCTGGTCCAAGCTGCTGGGTCTACTCTGGAAACTTAAGAAGTGAGACCTAGCAGAAGGAAGTAGGAAGAGAGAAACTAGGGAAGGCTTCTTTGGTGTTTCTTTTATCTGTTGTTATCATTCTCCTCCTTCTTCATCCTCTCTTTCTATCTCTGCCCTTCTCTTCTCCTCTCTACTTCCCAGGAACCATCAAATGAGAGACTATTTCACTAAGCTCATAGCATTATATTACCCCACTTCATGGTCCAAGGAATGAAGTCAGATTAAAAGCCAACTGAAATCTCTGAAACTGTGAGCCAAAATCAGTCACGCCTTTCTAGCCTCCCAGGTACCTACCACAGTAGTAAAGCACAGACCAACAGAGTTTCATAAATGTACACTATGTTATCTGCTCCCAACAACACTGAGATTAAGTAAAAGGTTTAGAAAAAATTAAATATATGAATTTAATGGACTGCGAGCAGAATTTCTTATAGTACGAAGACTATCTGATAAGGACATATTGTGTTATCCAACACAATAGTGAAAACTCAAAAATATTGGTTTTTAGACTCAGCCTTCTCTCGAACACTCACGAGGCCATGTTCCAACTAGAAGCACCCATGGGCATGCTTCAAGTGAAGATTACCTTCAGAATTAAGACTAATAAAACCACAACAAAAACAGCCCCTCAGAACTTTTGAGTAAACATGATTACAAGCAGCTTCAGTGCAGAAGCCACACATAAGAGCCAGAAACTGTAACCCTCTAGACTCCTTCTGTTCTTACTTTCTCAGTTATTTTTCTTTTCTCTAAGCTGCTTTAGGAGTCTTGATTTTTAACGTATACTTATTTTCTCTTCCTGTTCACAGTTATAAGGCTCTCATCTTTGATTTTTCTTTGATACTCTTCAGCACTCCTTACAGTAAATCCAATGTCCTGAGACGATTGACTTATGATTTGGCAAAAACTTCAATCAAAATGATTGTTGGGTTTCTGTTCACTTTCCCGCTTGTCTCCTGGCTTCCTTTATAACGTTCACCAATAAATCTATCGGTTGCCCAAGTAAATAGGCTAATAGAATACACACGGTTTTAGATGTAAACCAATGCACCAGACCCGGGCAGAAGGAAATCTATAATCCATCATCACATTAAACATAAAGCCAACCAGAGAGACAACATGCACAGTGCTTTCACAGAAACAAGATTTCACAAAGTTAAGGATCAAACTGTAAATGAGGACTCAGTCAGTCATTTCCATCCCCCTCATAAAAGAGACAGGCCCCTTAGAGTGTCCCCCAAGCTCTTTGGACACAGTTCTTAGTATTTGGATGGCACAAACTCTATCATCTCTTATAAGAGTATGCTTGATTATATTGTCCACAACTATGTCATTTGAAAACCACAGAGTCATGTTTAAACTAAATATATAACACTGTATGATTTTTCTGGTATTAAAGCTGTAACATATATGTTTCTTGTCTATTACCTGAAAATGGAGACAAGTACTTATCTGACATTTATCCTCAGCGTAGTCTCTGATATCATCAAAGATCTCTCTAGCCTGTCCATTTTCCATTTAAAATAAATTAACTCAGGAACTAAAATTGGCAGGAATTAAGTTTAAAATGTGCTGCCTCTTAGTTCATGATTTCAAAAGGCTCCAAAAGCAAGTAGAAATGACATGTGCTCTGACTCAGAGATTAATTGGCGAGCTATCATTAAAGTGGCCTTCATTTCTGTTGCTTATGTAATAAACTACTCTAAATGACCTAAATTTATTCTCTTATGCTTCTTATTGTTACAGTTGTGTTTTGCTGGGCTATTACCAGTGAGTCAGAGGGCTGTGAGCCTTTGGAAACTCTAGAGAACAATGCATTTCCTTCCCCTTTGCAGCCCTAAGAGATGCCTGCATTCATTGGCTGTTGGCTTCCTTTCATCGTCAATGCCAAGATCTCATCATCCTGATCACTACTTTCATATTACAGTTTCTTCCCTGATGCTGAGGCACCAGTCCTCCCTGATTCACATAGAAGACCCTGTGATTGTAATGACCTATTCCCTAGAGATAACAAGAAAACCTCATTTCAACCAAGTGGCAACCTCAATTCCTCCTTCCTCTTAACACTGCATAGTTATAGGGTCCAGGGCATAGAAAGAAGACATTATTGCATTGACAACAACGTCCATGAGGATTAAAATTTGAACTAGTTGAATAAAGTCACTCAAAACCCTGGGCTCTTAACAGAACATGTACTATCTGCACTGTGTGTGTGTGTGTGTGGGGGGTGTTGTTGTTGTTGGTGGTGTTGTTCTTTCATCTTTGTCTTTTTGCTGGTACTCAGGATTGATTCCAGGATAGTTCATATGCTGGGAAGCATTTCCCAACTTAATTAATGCTACGCACACTCGTCTACTCCAGTCACATCGAAAATATCGGGAATAAAATCCTGATAAAGGATAAGAGGCAATTAAGACTTCAAAAGGAGTTCTGTGCCTCCTGGATTTCAGACTAGTCGCTGGTATCTCCTAACTCAGACGTGTTCCAGATTAGTCTCTCCAATTGTCAACACAGCCTCATAATTGGGCATAAAGGTACCCCAAGAAATGATTTGTAAATGGTTAAGATTGGGCATAGTCTCCTGGCCGACACAATGTTTCCAACTATCCTAGTTTAATGTTTTATGTACTAGAGAGTAATCAAAGGGCTTCCACTCAAGGACATTAGCTAAAAGTGTGAGGTCAGAACTCCTCACTCCCTGCCTCCAGCTAGAACCAGAGAATTAGCATAAGAATATCTAAATACCTCAACAGGGAGGGCTCCACCCCTCTTCCTCCTGCTTCACACCTAGCTACCAGACCCTGCTGACCTTGGTGTGGGGGTCACCTGCCTACCTAGACTTCAGTCTTGCGTCCCCTGCTGTAACCCCCACCTGCCTACGCAGGTGACATCAGCCCTGATGACTCTTGACATCAGCCCTGCTTGCTGTATGCTACTTAAGCCTGCTTTTCACTAGCACTGGACTGGGAGAAGAAGAAGGACTTGGACTAGGACAAGGAGAAGGACTAGCACTTGGACTCACAGAAGGACTAGCACTAGAACTTAGATGGGCTAGGACTCGGATTCATGCAATCTGCATTCCCCCGGGCCCAGAGCACTTGGGCCTCAGATATACTTCAACTATTGAGCTGCCAGATTTACCATCTCTCTTTTGCAATGACTGTAAAAGTCTGATGCCATTTCTAAGAAATACATTTAGATCTTATACTTCATGTGTCGTCTCTGCCATCAATGCTTCGCCTACGCCTTGTCGACCTGACTAGGACCCCGTTTCTCCCGCGGGTTGAGGGAGGCCCAGGTCAGCCAGCCCGTGGCAAATTAAAACCCACTCCTTCTTTATAATTATTTTTAATGTTTAAGATTGAAATAAGTTTCCTAGGCAGTCCTTAAACTCACTCTGTGGCCTTCATGGGCCTTGAGCTTGTAATCCTTCTGCCTCAGCCTCCCAGGTAGCTGGGATTACAAATAATGACCACCACGCATAGCACTCTGTGTTATCTTAAAGAAACAGCACTCTACTCTATTTACAGTTCAGGAAATCTTTCAGTTGTATCAATAATAAATGTTGGAAACAAATAAATTAGGCAATAAAAAACATTGACAAATACCCTTCACCTGCTTCAACAGCTCCTTCAGGTTAGGAATCAAGTGCAGTGTTTTGTTTCAGTTTGGGAAATCCTAGCTTACAAAAAGTGCTATAAACCATATTCATCCATCTGTGTTGCATGTGGTAAATATGTGATCCCCAAAACCTTCAATACTATTATACAGTCAGACTCTGACAAATCATCCAAGATACAGTATTCAAAAAGAACAAGACAGTTGGGAAATACAGAGGCTGGTATGAGAATATTTGAAATATACTAAGCATTTGAACAGATCTGAATCGATCAGTTCTTCTAGAAGACAACTGTATCTTCCAGGGTAATGAGACGAATGGCCAACATAGAGACTGAGAACTGAACACAACTTTGCCAGCAAGTTAAATAGCACTTCACTTACCGGGCCTACATTCCTACACCTGTGTTTAGAGTAAGCTGAAAACTGAAAACAATCAGTTACAGCAGATATCAGCTCATAACACGTGGAGAGCCTCCCTCGTGTCTCTACCCTCTGAGCCAGTGTTAGGATGCTGTAAATGGCTCCTTCTCCAACCTTGATTGAGATGCCTATCTTCAATGTATCTAGCCTATGATCTAAAGACTACAGCTGTTGCCCCTTGACTTTCCTCTTTATAGGCACTGTAGGTCTGTCAAGATGATATTTCCCCTTTCTGCTATAAATCTAAGAGTTGGAGTTCCACTTGCAAAATGAGTTTATCTAGTGGTCATCTGAGGAGATGGGAACTGACAAGTACCAAGTCAGAAAACAAGTACTCCACTGTAAGTTCTTTCCCTGGTGGGAACCACTTGGAAGCCGAAGAGGCAGCTGTTACTATCCTCTTTCCTGACTCCCTCCCGCATGAGTACAGCTACAAAGCCCTTGTGAGGGCTCATTGGGATCTGTGAAGATTGGACATATCATTGTTCTACAGGGAATTGAAATTAGGTTCCCCAAATGACTCTGTAGGGGAATATTCATTTAAAGCAACACCACACATTAAACCTATATCAAAGCACACATATGCCTCATTTGCACATATTAAAATGTACATACAATATTTAAAAATTAATTTCATGTTTTTACCAGGTGGAAAAACTGGCTCCATAGTTATGAATTCTGAAATATAAACAACTAGCACAAACGACTCCTCAAGAAGGTCTTCATTCTACTAAAATGTTTCCAGTTTTTTAGTTCTCATAATTATATTATGTCATGATTGCTAGAGTAGGAGTATCTAACATACTCATCATTTTATCAGGTTTTACTGAGAATCCATGAGCCTATTATTATGAATCAGCCAGCTGCCAGGATCTGTGTTTGCCACACATGTCAAGGGTTCATCATGACAAGTTCTAACAATGATTATTACAAAGATAATCCAGAATTTAATTTTTCAAAATATAAAATTTGCCTAATTTGAATAACTTTCAAATTAGTATCTTAACCTAGCATACAATTTTCAAACTTAAAAAGCGATACCACAGAGTTTAAGGCCCGAGGTGGACTGGTTCATGTCTGTCTGTAACCACTTGAGCCAATCCTTCTCATTAGCCAATAATCTAGCAGAGTAAATCAAATTAAATTCAGAGACAAGATACAGAAGAAGCCTAAACAAAGGTTGAGAAGCCCAGGGGCTTATTATTTGAGTACAAAAGCCCCCAAATTAGCTAAGAAAACAATATTTATGAGCTGAAGTGGAGCTCTAATCTTCAAATAATAATTTAGCACATTAAATTCTAAACGGTTATCCACATGTAACTCTCTACCTATTTCATGTCTTCACTCGATTGAAACTATTCTAATCCAAAGCCTTGCCTTATCTTCCCATCTGACTTCGCCATTCTGGCACCTTATTGTTTGACTCTGTGCATCCTCTCTGAGTTTAAAGAAAGAAATGAAATTCACATAGTCTAGATGTTAAAACTAAGTTGGAGATATTGACTAAAGCTTTCAGAAAGCAGATACCATTGCTAAGTTTGCTGCTGATTAACTACATGGTTAATTCATTCTGTGTTTTTGAGTCAACGCTTTAAGCACTTCAAATAAATGTGCAACAGAGTAGTAAATATGGATGCAAACATAGTCGGTATTTGTCCAACAATGTAGCCCAATGATAAAATATGCCTAGTATGTACAAGGCCTGAGTTCATGGTCCAGAACAAAAGTTCATACACACATACATATTAGTGTATATATATATACATATATATACATATATGTATGTATATATACATATACATACATATATACATGCATATATATACATGCATATATATATGTATACATTTTAATAGATCAGAATAGATGATAAATATTGGATTCAAAAGCTATTTTTCCTTACTACATTAGAGCCCACTGTGGTTTTCTCTCCCTCTCTCTCTCCTCTCTCTCTCCACCCCCTGCAGTGTGTGTCGGTGTGTGTGTGTGCATGTGCACATATGAACAGATGTATTCACTAGTAAATATGCATGTGGAGGCTAGAGATCAACTTTGGGTGTTTTCACCTTATCAACTAAGATAGAGTCTCTCACTGACTCTGGACTAGCTAGACTGACTGGCCACCCCTGGAATCTTCCTGCCTCCACTTCCTAGTTCTGCTGTCATGTCCACCCATTTTATGTGGGTGCTGCAGAGCTGAACTCAGGACCTCAAGCGATGTGGCAAGCAACATTGAGCCATCTCCCTGGTTCCTATACGTTAACTTTCTAACTTGTAAACATATTGATTCAAAATAAATTCTTTCTGCACTTCTCTCGATCTTATCAAACTGTCATACAAAAATAAGGCAGTTTGCACAGCTGTGGAATGGCTGCCACCTGACTTAGAGCAATTGCAACATGCCAGACAGATTATGAAATACTACTGATCATTTAATACACCACAGAGATGTTTCAGTTTTATAAATGTCTCTCTCAAGATCAATGGTCCTTATTCATGGCACTTTATAACCGAGTATCTGGAAACCTGGCTTTCCTACCTCCATATGGCTCCCCACTTTTTCCACGCTCCCCTTCTCAGGAATGCCACTTCCTCTTTCCCTGTCCTTCCATGAGATAGCCATGACCCTCACTTCCTCGTTCCCTGTCCTTCCATCAGATAGTCATCAGATACTTAGGGGTTTTCCACCATTGTGGTCAACTTTTAGCCTTGTACAAAATATTCTCCCTTCTGTTTTGTGTACATATTACTATGTGTACTTTGAAAACCAAGCACTGAAGACGCTACTCAGTTTAGATCTACCAGCACCCCTTGATCATATAGTATATTAAAAATCTCATCTTTCAAAGGAAAAAAAAAGACAATTGGTTGAGCAGGTAAGGCACTTGCTATACAAACTTGACGACCTGAGTGTTGGGGACAGGAGAGTTGGCCAGAAGATTGTTAGCCTGAAGTGAACAATGTAACAGCAAAGACCAAACAAGCAAAGAAGATGGTGAGAACTGACTCCCAAAAGTTGTCCTCCTACAACCGGGTGTGACATCGACGAATGTGTGAATCCTCTCGTAGAAATATACCCTAAGTAAACTTCTTACTTAAAAAAAAATGAAAAAGAAAATAGTTCTTAGTGAGTGTTATCTTTTCAATAAGATCTTGAACTATATTGAGCAACAATTTTATGACAGTATCCATCATACAAGGAATCCCACAAAGAGGCTATTCAAGATATGTAAAGAGCCTCCTTTTTACCCTATTTGCAAGCCTGCCTGTTGGTCTGCCACAGTTTCATAAATGCAGATAAGAGGCATCCAACTCACAAGACAAAAACAAGGAGAGCAACAAACAAGGAAGTACTACGTCTGCCACCATACTACCACCATGGTCTCAGACCCACAGTGATAGAAGAAATGCCACATGACTTCTGAACACACAGCAAGTCATGAGGTTAGGAAACAAAATATTTGATACATTAAAGACTACACAGGTAAAAAGAAAAATCAGCTCTGTCATACTATAACACATACATTCTTTTGCCCTATTTCAATGCTCTGTTTAAAAAAAAAAAAAGCATGCTGGAATGATGGTGTCAGTACATAATACTCGAACATCTTGTCATTTGCACATTGAAATAAATAGGAACCTAATATACAGAAAACTAATGTGTCACAAATTAAATTAGTTAACTCATATGTCAACTAATCACATGGAAAGTTGTAGCAACCCACCTATATAGACATGAACAAGTATAGACATGTATAATCAATACAGTAGAAGATTAAGATGTATCTAATGTAAATTTTGTGAACTTCCTGTGTAATGTATATTTTGTGTTTTTCCTGTAGAGTTTGCATTTGCTCTTTTTGCATTTGTTTATGAAGTCATATATAATAAAGCATTTGTATTAACTTTTATTTATTCCCTAATACATCACTCTTACTAAGGAGGGAGGAGACATCTAATATATCACTCATACTAAGGTGGGGGGGAATTTTCAAGAATCCCAAATGAATTTTTTTATTTTCAATACAAGTATTACAGAACTAATTTTATGTGATGAACTAGTCATAAATAAGCCAATGTTCTTAATTTTTCACTCAATATACAAGTTTATTTCCTTTTTAACATTTTATTAGATATTTTCTTCATTTACATTTGAAATGTTATCCCCTTTCCCCATTTCCCCTCTGAAAATCCCCTATCCCACTCCCCTTCCTCCGCTCACCAACCCACCCACCTGTCCCATTCCCCTTCCCCCGCTCACCAACCCACCCACCTGTCCCATTTCCCTCCCCCGCTCACCAACCCACCCACTTGCTTATTTCCTACAGACCATTATTAGTTACTATTTCTTTTACCCAAATTTCAACTAATCTGTGTTTTTGAAAATACACTGTTTTGGTTGGTTTGTGTTGCTGAAATAAAACCTAATTGTGAAAATCCAGAATTATTTGTTAAACCTACCTTGTCATTCCTGGTTGGAAGCCTTTATTTACCTTGAGTTACCTTGTGTGGCTTTGAAATGTTACCTTCTCAGATACTTGTTGTTTTAGAGTTACCATTGCTGTGAAAAGACACCATGACTAAGGCAACTCTTATAAAGGCAAACATTTCATTGGGGCTACCATACAGGTTCAGAGGTTCCGTCCATTATCAACACGATGGGATGGGAAGCACATCACTGTGCAGGCAGGCTTGGTGCTGGAGGGTGAGAATACACGTGAGAATGGAGCAGGCAGCTAGGAGGAGAGTCTCTCAAAGCCCACCCCCACAGTGACTCTTCCAACAAGGCCTTACCTACTCCAACAAGGCCACACCTCCTAATAGTCACTTCCTGGGCCAAGCTTATACAAACCACCACAGGTGTCATAGTTTTATACTCATACATTGTAAGCATTACCTTCTATTTTACATCTAAGGTATGCTTGTTTCTGAGATTCAATTTTTTCATCCTTAGATTCAATGTAGTGTGTAGCTATTTCCATGGCAGTGAGCTGTTCATCTTATCTCTTACATTGTATCTCATGCTATAAAGTTAAAATCAGCACCATCAGTTACATTTTTTTTGTATAAGCATTCTATAAAAGAGGAGAGGAAGATGTTATAGTCACATCTGCAGTTCCTGTAGGTAATTTTTGGAAAATGACACCAATACATGAAAGAATCTACAATTTTATAATATTGACAGATTATTGACAAGTTGACTGGAAATAGAGCAGTATTAATTATGTTACACTCCTACTCTCCTCTCCATTTTTGCCAACACTAGCTATTATCCAACTTTTGGGCAATTTGATAAGAATCCATGTAGAATCTGCATTTGATCTACTTTACCAGTGAGGGTGAGCATTTTTCCTCTGTTCATTGGCTTCTACATCCCACACCTTAGTTGTTTGTTTACATCTTTGTTCGCCTTTGTAGCAGGGATTTTTGGGGGGGAGGATCGGTAAGCTTTTCTAAAATATTTGTTTACAAAGCTTTTAAAGAACATGATTAAAAATCTGTTGTCACTGAAACAGGATGCAGCTAATTCTCTCACAACTCTTTTATATTTAAACAATGGCCTGGTAAACTGCAAAGAAAAAGAAAATGAATAAGAAAGGAAGAAAGAAACACGGAAAGAAAAATGAAAGAAAGAAACAAAAAAAGAAAGAAAGAAAGAAAGAAAGAAAGGAAGGAAGGAAGAAAGAGAGAGAGAAAGAAACAAAGAAAGAAAGGTATATAAAAATGGCAGGTTTTGTTTCTACAAATTATTTTGAAATGTTTGAAAACTGTTTGCCTAATTTAGAGAAGCTGGGTGGTAATAAGTTAATAAAAATAAACTAAGATGGGACTGGGCATTTAGAAAGTACAGAGGAGAAACAAGCTGCCAGCCCACTAAGGTGTAAGATGTCACTGAGGCTTGGGCAAGACCAGGGGGCCTTCTGCTGCTTCAGTGCTGGTGAACCCTATTAAGAGCCTATGAAGAAAGCCAAGCTCTTTTATCTTGTAAAAAGAAAAAGGCCTCTGATAAAGAATAATACAAATCTATAAAAAACTATCAGGACTATTTTTACATATGTAAAATGTAATTATAATATCAATTAAATGGAAAGGTGACATTTAATGGATATGGTAATATTGCATGAAGAGACTCTTTGAAAATTTAGGACATCTCAGAATTAGTGTCAACCTAAGGTCATAATCTATTTCCTAGGTACCCAAACCAAACTTTCAAAGCAAGACAGTGAAATCAAATCACTAGAGGACTCTTAAGAAAAAAGGAAGTCCAGATAAAACAAATAATAAAGAGTCTTTGTCTGAAAAATATTTGGGAAAAAGATAAAAAGCAATCTTTTTTTACTTCATTTCATGACTCTAAAATATTCAAATATATTTATAACTGTTGGAGACTGCAAATTCTTTTGAATGCTCTTGGAAGGGAATTTAAATTCTTCTCCCATGCAATTACCTGTATTTGCAAGGTCAGCGTGAGAAAGAGTCCAAGTTGTAACAATGCAGTGATATCTGTGGTCTACGATTAAAGAGAAAGAAACAACCAGCTGACAGGGGGAAGGGCAGACACACGCAGGGGTGTGATTATAAGACCACTGTCCCTGGAGAGCCCGGGAGAAATAAGATCTGTATCTCTCGAGGCCATTCTGGAGATGAGAGACTATCTGTTAGTGAATACAAAGAGCCAGGGTGCCCACATTTCTCAGCTCTAAACATGATGCTAAGCGTAGCTGGGTGCCATTAGTGTAGTTGGGCAGTAGGGTAGTGATCTAGACAGGCTTTGTTCTCCTCGGTAAGAACTGATGCATTTCAAGTCACTGATCAGCATTGTCTGTGCGTTTGCTCAGCTAATCTTCTGGCAACGTGTGATGAACAATCTGTCTATTGACTGGCTCAGCAGTTGTCGGCCCCTCCACCCTCACCCCACGTTGATCCCTGCCTCCTTTCTGCTGGCTGCTCTTTTTTTTTTTCCTAAAAAAGAAGGATATAAAGAGCTGTCCGTTCTCCTCCCCTCCCCCAAGATAGAATTCCCACTCTCCTCTCCAGGCCGGTTCTCTAACCAGGCTACACTTTGTGATTCTTTCTGGAATGCAAAAAATGCTGCCCGATTCTTGGGACTTGGCTACTTTCTGAAACTCAGCTCCCTTCAGCCGCTTCCCCAAACAAGAGGTGTGTTTCTGCTGTCTTTCACATCTGTGTGTGCGCGCGCGCGTGCGTGCGTGTGTGTGTGTGTGTGTGTGTGTGTGTGTGTGTGTGTGTGTGTGTGTGTGTATGCTGAGAGGGCCTTGTTTATAGGAAATAGGAACATTTTGGTAACATCTGTCATCACTTCATCCAGAAAATACTTGTGATTAGCACTTTGTATTAGGAGTAAGAGCAGGCAGTCAGAGAGACTGACCTATTTATTATGCCGATAAATATGTGGATTTGCGAGTGGATCCTTTGACAACAAACACAACCTTAAGACCGCAACATGAAAACTCTAGATTTGCTATTTGACAATTTTTTTTTACCATTTACAAAAGTAGGAATGAAAAAAACAACAACAAACAAAAAAGGAGAGAGCAAATGTGCTGAGAGACTCAGGCTAGGTTTACTTCTAAAAGAAGCTGAATTACACAATGTGCTTAATTATAATTTTAAAGTTCCTAGCACAATGCAAAGTATGATTGCTTGAGAGCACAAAACTTGACTGCTTCTATTTGTGCTAAGTAGTTCATAATCAGCTTCAACCAAATAATGCATTCACTTGCCGGGGACAAAGCATGAAAGGCAATCAGGCCATTACCTGTGTTTCTTCTTAGCCTCACCTTCTGGTCTTAACGCATCCAAACAAGGGACAATAAAGTTCTATACAAGCAGAACACTTGCACAAATGGGTATTTTTATTCATTTAAACCCCTCTCTCCCAGCCGCCGATGTTTCTTTGTTTCTGTAAAAGAAAGAAACATAGATTTCACCACCTGAACAGCAAAGTTCTGGAGAGAAAAACAATCCCTGATGAAATCAGGATCTTGGGCCAAAAATGCTTCTATACTCGGGATTTCGGTGCATGCTCACTTGACCTGTAGAGGCTCAACGTTCTTTACAGAGTGATACTAGAATGTCTTCCAATTTCCCCGGTAGGGATCTCACACCAACTGGAAAGCTCCCTTAAGTTTAAAAAACCTTATTCCGACTCCTTCCCCGCCCAGCTGATGTGTTGTAACTCCTCCGAACTTCCTGCTTGGTCCTAGAACTTTATAGTCTCTTGGGTGATATAATTGAGTTCTATAAACTTCAAATTTTAGGGAATCAATGAAAGAAGTAACTCAAAACCAGTAGATTGTTGGAGTAATGACTATCGATAGCCACTATGGCACAAAGGCAGTTGCCACAGCTCTTTGCATGAGCTCTTATTCAGATTACATTGCCAGTTTTTAATAGCTGATTCTACCATCTGGTGAACTTCGATTCCATAAAACAAACAAACAAACAAACAAAAAAAAAAAACATAGCTTTAAAGTAGTTTTCATTTTTATTTTCAATCACCTGTAGAATGAGGCAAACACACACACATACACACTCACACCCATGGGTCACAAACAATGCTTGACAAATGGTGAACAACTGGGCAGGGGATGTAAAGGAAAAAGCATTTGCCTGGCATGTGTGTGACTGTGGGTTCCATTTTCAGTACTACGGTCACCCCATCAAAACAACCAAAACCACAATCAATCTCATGTGGCTATAAGTAGTAATATGTGAATTATCATAGAAGAAGTGATGAGTTTGAATATCAACCTAGCTTGGCTTCAGCCTTTCCCAGTCCATAATTTTCTTTTAAACCATTCTCACTTTTCCTCTTTCTACCGAGCATCTTCTACGAGGTGGGTCTACATTCTGTTTACAAGCAGAGTCTCCAAGATAACTAACGAAAGTCTTAATCATGTATGTGGTTCCAAAAAGGAAGGCCAGAGACGAAGATCAGACAGACAGACACACACACACACTTTTAAGTAGTTTTATCATGCAGTACCAATATTTTACTTAAATAGGCAAGCAAATTTTGAAAACCTAAAAACATATACAATAAAATGGAAAATTCCCGGAGCTTTTACTAAGACAGTTACCATGTTCTCTTACTTTATTCTGGCTCCCTAACAAGTTCCAGGAGGACCATCTCTTGCTAATGATGGTTTTTTTTTTTTTAAAGTACTCAGCATTCTCTTGAGAAAAGGCTTTTGAGTACTCACTGCCCAGTCACTTCAGCTCCCTGTATGACTCATTTTAAAAAGCTTCTGCCTTCTGAATCTTTATTAGAGTTACAAACATAAATTCAATCTTCAATTGCTTTGTACCTTTTGTCCTAAAAAGAAAAGATTTTGCTCTAGGAAAAGGAGATGTAGTCCAGAACACAGCTGCTCAGGGTGCACACAGAAACACTCCATCATAGAAAAATTCTCTACCCGGCAGATGAAGTTGCTGGGTTTCTTTTTTTTTGGTTTTTCGAGACAGGGTTTCTCTGTGTAGCCCTGGCTGTCCTGGAACTCACTCTGTAAACCAGGCTGGCCTCAAACTCAGAACTCCACCTGCGTCTGCCTCCCAAGTGCTGGGAATAAAAGCATGCGTATGCTGCCACTGCCCGGCACTTGCTGGGTTTCAAGTGAAGAGACCCTGGGAAACTGGATCTTATTATCTTATACAAGTACATTCTTTAGTTTTGTTTTATTCTGGTGGACTCTTAATATCAAATTCTTGAGGCTTTTGCTGTTGTTTAAACCATCCAGTGTGTGCTCTTTTGTTACAGCATACAGTGCTAACTAATAAAGACAGGAAACAGAACAAGTAACAAAGAAACAAAAGCTTCCAACCTGTCGTTGTTTATGCTTTGAAACCTGTGCTCCAAAAGATGATCAGTGTCCAGTCCTTAACTGCTTTCGACATTGAGATGGAAGTATTTGAAAACAGCATCAAATTCACTGACTTTTTCTATGGGAGAATAGAGGAAGATGCCATGTTCATGGTCACAAAACATTATGTCATGTTCACATAAACTTCTCTCAGAGATTGTATTAGCCAGAGTTTTCCAAAGAATAAAAGTCAATAGAATGAATTCAAAGTGGGAAGGAGGGTTTATTAGACTGGCTTACATGATCCTGGTTGGTTAGACAAGAATGGCCTCTGCATACGGAGAAGCGGCGAGCTGGTAGCTGCTCAATCAACAAAGCTAGATGTCTCAGCAGTTCCATTCTGGTGTGGAAAGCTTGGCACATTCTTAGAAAACCATTGATCTTCAGTTCATGTTGGAAGACCAAGCAAGGTGGGTGCTGATGTCATAGCAACAGTTACAACAATAAGGGAGATGGACACACAGCAAAGGGTAAATGCAGCCTTGATTGTTCTTTGGACCTCTTTATATCTGGACTTCTACCAGAAGGCCCTCTGGAGGAGACTCTGCTCTCAGACAACCCTTTATGGAGATGCTTTCTCAGACATGTGACATGTCTTGGGGTGTGTCTTTTGATTCCAGAACCCATCAAATTCGTAAAACTTATCATCCCAGATCTTAAAAGAAGTTTTCTTGAAACTTTCAAAAAATTTTCCCTTGCAAGCATCAATGTCCTAAATTTTTTAGATTTATTTATTTATTTTATGTATATGAGTACAATGTCTTCATGCACACCAGAACAGGGCATCAGATCCCATTAGAGATGGTCATGAGCCACCATGTGATTGCTGGGAATTGAACTCAGGACCTCGAGAAGAGCAGCTAGTACTCTTAACCACTGAGCCACCTTTCCAGCCCCAATGTCCTAATTCTTAATCTCTTTAAAAAAAATGGATATGAAATTTTTAGGTTACTTCATATATTATCACCACTGTGTAAATGTGTGAACAGAGAAGTTAAAAAATGAACTACCCTCTCCCCTCAAATAGGGGAGTTAGTAAAGATGACCCTGAAATGATGCGTCATACCTTGTTCTTACCTCTGCTCCAAGATCGTGAGAGAAAGGAGACCAGGGAGGTAGACATGGATATAATAACAAAAGTTTAAAAGTATACTTTCATTTATTTTAGTTTTTATTACATTTACAGTAGTTGTTTCTTTCTTTATGTGTTTCTTTGTTTGTTTGTTTTTGTGGGGGACAGAAGAAGGGACACGTTTGCCCCCAGCATGCCAGGGAAGGTAAGAGGAGGATTTGTAGGCTTCCCTTCTTACGGTCAACCATGGCAGAGGGAAAACGGAACTGAGGTCATCAGTCCTGGTGGCAAATGATTTACCCACTTTTCCATCTCCCATCCCCAAACTTTCCTTTGAAAACAGGACTTAAGGCACACATGTTTATTCAGGGTAGAAACAAAATGGTTGGTATAGTTGCTTACACTATTTGACAGGCAATTTAATAGACCCTTACGGCAGCCACAAAACAAATGCTTATGAACTATGGCATGCTTGCTGTGAGATCAAAGATATTTAAGTAAGAAGGAATTGCAGGGAAAATGGAAAGAAAATCATTAAAAATAGCTGAAAGCAGAGAAGCACAAGGCTAGGCAGAGAAGAGACTGTGCACCAAATGATCTCCATGTCTTAGGGTTTCTCTGTTTTTATAGCTTATAGAAAGACATAGTATAAGTCCAATATTTAAAAAGACGAGTTAGTCAACCCAAGCTCAAATCTCTTGCCTTCTCTGCCTGTGTAATCTTTGACTAATAACTTAATATTTAATGTCGCTGTACCATTTCTTTCCTTGGATAGTGAAGACCATCATGAGAAGAAAGTGAGGTAACCTGTCCCATACACTGTACTAGGCCCTCGGAACAATTCATAAATCTCAACTGTGCTTAGACTGGTTCAGCACTCTTCCAGTGTGTTATATTTCCAAGTTCCAGCCTGTGAAACTTAAGAAGTAGATCATTTGGGAAGCAGGGAGCACATGGGCCCACCTGTGTGGACCTCCTCACACAGGCCGCACACGTGAGTACAGCTTCAAGTATTTCAAATCACATTGCTGTCACAGCAGTGGAGACAAAGTTCAATCTGATTTTCTTTATTTCCTGAAGAACAAATTGAGCTGGCTAGAATCCACTGGTTTTAAATGCAATCCCTTGAATTTTATGATTTCTTTTCTCTTTTAAAAGGTATTTTATTGAATAACACCAACCCGTTTGTTCTCTGATTCCCATTTCTGAAGCTGCTTTGCCAAGACAACACCATCAATCAAGGAGAGAATGTGTCAGCAGGGGGGCTTCTCTTCTTTTGCTGAGGGTCTCTCGTGTTTGTTTTTCAACAGAAACTGAGCTCTGAGTAAACACAAATTTTTATTTCAGAGTAAATGCCTCTGAGTTCCGAGGCACCTTTTGTTTTCTGGGAATGTCAATTTTATTTTGGTTCCCAAGTTGACAGAAAATGAAAGAAATCATTTGAAGAACTACATTTACTTCTTGTGACAAAAAAATGATCCTTGGAAACAGCCAAAGTGTTCAGTAAAGCAAGACATTTGCTAGATAAATGAAAATTTCACAAGCTGAACAATGAACACAGGTACACACGCGAGGCCACAAAGAGGGGAAAACATCCAGAAATGGCAGCCTTCGGTGTAAATATGTCTGTGCTATGATGCTTTTCTGTGAAGACTGTAAAATGAAAACGGAAACAGACTTGATCCCTTCCCCCACCGCACCTCTAGAAAGCCCTTGCTCCAGGTTCACAGCCCATCTTCTGAAATAATAAGTACTTGAACATAAACATGAAGCCCAAGTGCTCAGATCCGGAAAAAGACTCTTATTAGTGAGGTGCTAAAACACTGACCTCTGCAGGAGCACCACAGGTCCGTGGGAAACAACTTCAGAGCCTCAACTGCCCAGAGGATACAGGAAACCCGCTTGATCTGTTACATGTTAATTTAATGACTGCTTCTAAGCATCCGCTGGCATAAGGCTCTCCAGGCTCCCTAAGCTGCATCCTTGACTTCACTGCCATTCATACATCCACCCAGCTCTTCCACTTGGCCTCTACAAAGTTATCTGCCAGTTGAAGTTTTAATGAACACAGCTTAAAGAAGCACAAAATCAAGAGGAAGGTTGGCAACCATCTGTTGAATTTGTGCTCCATCCATAGACAATTCCCCATTTAGAAGCTAGAGTGGATTGTTTTACCCTGAATGGTGTGAATTTCCTCTCCAAGCAGCCCAAAAGCTAAGAGAATGACCACGTTGTACTGAAGAGGCCTGCTCTGAGAGCTTTGAGACCAGCAAATAAAATCATACATTGTATTCCTTCAGGAGAGGTCAACTTGCTTTATGCACACTATCTAATCAATTCTCAAAGCATTCCATTGAAATGAGGCCAAGGCAGCTCCAACACTCACTTTACAGATGGATAACCTGAGGTTCCGAAAGGTTAAAACAGTTTTCAAGGTCACCTTAGGCCAATTCCACACAATTGCAATTACCTGGGCAATGGAGGCAAAGAAATCCACAGCAGGCCGGTTGTTGAAACCGAGAACAGACTCTTTCACTCAGAGATACAGTGCCAGTCACGAAAGAAGGACAAGGACCAAACCAGAAGCTAGCCCAATGAGCTCTCTGTGGGCCCAGATTCCTCAGATGACTGACAATTTTCTATTCAACTGGAAACTGCTAGGCAGAGAGAGAGCAGCAATGAGGTCACAGATCTGCTATTTATAGGATATCAGCCACCACACTCAGCTGCTTCTCGGTTAAGGTGAATATTGAATGTAATTTTCTTTCTCCAACTCCATCCAGAGAAACCAGTTTCAGAAAAGGAAATTATAGAATTTAATAATATTTCTTGTGACATGGTGATTTGCTTTGTAACAGCCTCAGCAACATTTACCACATATCTATCTGGGCTTATTGACCATAAATAAAAACTCAGTCACACTCTTTCTAGCTCTATAGATTCTTTTCTTTCTTTTCTCTCTCTCTCTCTCTTTCCTCCTTTCTCCCTTTTTAAAAGGAAAGCAAGCAAATAAGCTATTGCACGAGGAGGTTTTTGTTTGGTTGGCTTTTGGTTTTCCCCTGTTTGTTTGTTTGTTTAATTTCCTACATGGAAAATGTTTGTTGAATTTGCAAAGTGATAACAAAACAGAACTCCAGTGTGGAAAAAAAGCAGATAAATAAATAACAGGACTATTTTATGAGGCAGGGCCTCTGAGGCAACACTGTTTGCCTGTTAAGTTGCAAGAGTTAATTCCTGTGAAACTACACTTCCTCACTTTTCTTTTAGCCGCCTTGGATCTGAGGTATGTGAGGGTTTCCGAGAGTGAGGGGGAGGGCCAGCCGGAAGGCTCCAGCCTTTTGATGTAGATTGATGCATGACAGTAGGCCCTGCACTAAAGATCAAGTTTTGTTTCTCTTCAGCTTCGCTCCCAGCTCCTGAGGAGACATTGCTTAGTTGAAGGGTGTACTCTACTCCACAGTCCTGGCCCACAACAA
The DNA here is from genome assembly GCF_008632895.1 of Mastomys coucha. Lineage (NCBI taxonomy): Eukaryota > Metazoa > Chordata > Mammalia > Rodentia > Muridae > Mastomys > Mastomys coucha. Next base: position 9,386,770 of record NW_022196902.1, read on the forward strand.
AAATGGCAAATGAAAATGGCGGGTGTTTTCTGTGACTCAGCAACCACAACCAAAACTGCCGAAATCTGGAGAAATCTTTTTTAAAAAGCACCCAAGAGCTTTCAGGGCTCAAAATAAACGGTAAAGAAATGAGGGGAAACTGCCTGAGGGACATCTCCAAGCTTCTATTTGGTATAAGACTGGAGGGCAAGAAAATGGCTCTGAGCCAACTGCTCAGGCTCTTGGGGCCATCTAACCAAGCAGGAGCTATTGCAACAAAGGCTGACCTGGTCCCAGAACTGCTGTTGGCACATGCATTGACCAGATCAGAGATCTTTGTGTTTGTGTGGAGATGGCGATTGCTTAAAAGTCATTCAGATAACAGACTCCAAGCCAGGCCCAGACTGACATGTTAAAAATGAGTTGCAAGTGCATCTGCGTGGTACCCAGAACCCCAGAATCGTACGACCTCACGTGGAGGCTGAGAAATTCATCAATAATACCTTGGAGGATATTTTCAGAGCAGTTACACACCCAGCCTGCCCACACACCATGTTCAACTTCATATTTGATGAGTGTGGCAGCTGCCTAGCTAACAGATAATTCAAGTAAAGGACTACAAACAAACCTATAAGATCTCATTTAGACACTTTTTTTTTTTAATTCTCAAACGAGAGAGCAATTACAATTCTTTAAAGGATCGTCGCTGCAGCTGTCACTTTGAAATTAAGAATGAGTTTTCTATGGGCAAGAAAGATCAGAGACATATTTGCCCTTCATGTTTTATGTGCAAGAGCTATTCTATACATGCTGTGTGTGCCTGTGTGTGGATGTGTGCATATGCATGCACACTCATGCATTTCTTCCATAAACCGGTCTTCTGGGAGCCCCTCCCCCGATACCATATGCCAGTCTTTCCCCCTGTGCCCTCACTGCTCCCTTTGTCTCCTTTGACAGCCCCCCCTTTGCCCTCCTTTTACCAACATTCAGCTTTTGCTGATGTAACAAAGCTTGCAGAGACGAAGAGACAGTTGGCCACTTAGTAGAAACAAGAACAGGAATCATCAAAATCATAAGGCACAGATTATTAAGATTCAAACCTACAAAATATAATTTTACATTATGTCATTTGACTTTCACCAAAAAAAAAAAAGTTATGAAAGGAAATGTTGTTATAGTCAGTGAAGGAAGTGAACTGAGGAGAAAGTGGGAGTCTTGGTGAAGGGTGCGGCGTAGCAGAAGGAGGAGCCTGCGCCTGGACCTAAAAATCATAATTCTAGCCCTAGAGTTGAAAGAGGAAGGACTCTCAAAACTACTCAGATTCTTGATACTATTATAGTGTTCCAGTTTGAAACTTGAGTTTAAAAAAATTGATTACATAAAACCACCGGACTGTAAACAGGATTCAATTTATCCTGAGGTAATTTATCCAATGGTGTGAAGAAAAGCACTTTTTGCATTTTCCTAGGAAGGAAATGGGAAAAAATAGCACAGAACAGCCATTCAGTAAGCTTAGAGACTGAATGCCCTGTGCTCCAGACACTAACCTAGCCACTTCAGGACTGGTCTTCCAAGTCAGCTCAGTGGGTCTTTGTTTATTTCAAGGATGACCATTCTAACCTGCAAAATAACAATATTGAATATCCTGGCTTAGTCCAAATAACTCAGAATTATCTGAAACACACCATACCAAGGGACTGTCACTCCCTGTATGAAATCAGGCAGTGCAGTCAAAGCAGCCAATAAAATCCTGTTCTACACAGCAAGACTACTAGCTAAGCCTTGAAACTTAACAAAATGCCATTCTTTAAGTGAGCTACTAAGCTTGATTAGTCAATGAGACAACATTCTCCCGTTTCTACATGTGGTACCCATAGCCATCTGAGGTCTAGAGCAGCTACGGGGCACCCATACTCTCTTAGCAATAGACAATCAAGGTAACATGGAAAAGATGGCCAGTTCTCTACAGTACTGCTGACATTGAAAAACAAATAAACAACAACAATAAACCAAAAACAGAAACAAAAGCCTTTATATCATTTGTGGCACAGTTCATAAGATCATTTTTTTAAGCAGCTCCCCCACCCCCAGTCAATTACAAGCTACTGGAAAGAACCTTGTGCATTTTAATCAACACCCTTGATCACCATAATATAAAAGCTAAAACTGTGAATTTGCTGGGGATACTATTCCAAGTAATCTGACGGTCATGGTATAATAAAAGAGTCTTTATTTAGGAGATAAAACTTTAAAATCAGAATTGTATTCCAAAAGTGTCTCAGGAAAAGTTTACATTTCAGGAAGTTAGTTGTGTTTTGTTGTTGTTGTTATTGTTTTCAAAATACATTTGAACCTTCCTTAAGACCAACATGGAGGCCGAGGCAGTCATCCCCTTTGGCTGCTGTTGGCAGCAAGGATTCAGGAAATTCAACAGTGCGTGGATAGTTCCTGCTTACAGAGGTCAAGAGTAGTCATTGTAAAGCTGAGAGAAAAATGCCACCAGGAGGAAAGACATCATGACAGAGTGTCGGTACGGAGACTAGATGAACTTCACTTGGACTTTATGCACAGAAGAGCTAAATGAGTACTCACTTAGACGTAGAAATTGGACTGTGACTGAGCCTGTCCCAGTTTCCTGCTCCAAAGCCCCACCTGCATCATTTAGATATGATAGTAACCACAGCAATATCATCTAGATTTTTTTCCTCTGAGATAAAACTGCAGAAATGTCCACATATACCTGTTCTTCTCTAATAGTGCACCTACATAACTTGTAAAGCTGGCTGTTACCTCTTTCCCTGGAGCTCCACCACCACAGGCTATGCTTCTTTCAAGATGAGTAACATGGGGGTACAGGAATCAGCAAGTCACCAGGCAGTAAAGTACAAAGCTCAAAACAGCCTTTGTTCTTCATCCCTTGCCTTTCCATTGGTCCACTCCCAGAGCAGGTTCACTTGCCAAGTACCCAAGACTTGATTTCTGACTCAACCCCTCTACTTCAGAAAATATTAATAATAATCTGATTGAAGGAAATTCTTACAAATTCTTACTAAATAATCTATGACTTAAGAGATTCCTTCATACAAGAATTTTCAAAAGGATTGAACTAGAGGACGATGTTGAGAGCACTTGTCATCAACTGGTAAAAGGCACAGAAAGGCTCTTCCTTGAACCCTCTCAAATCCTGCTATGGAACTGACCAAAACTGTCAACGCATAAGAAGCTTCAACCAGAAGTATTGCTAGGAAAAAGTTCATGCAATAAACTAATAAGTTAATAAAAATAATAAAGCTAATAAAATATCTTTTCAGTTTCTGAGACAAACAACTTACCACGAAATTATTTTGAGAAAAATATAAAGAGCATTTCCAAAGCTAATAAGATATTCAAAAACTCTAGGCAGTAAAGGCAATGATGGCACAGATGCTCCAGTTCTTGGGTCTAAAATGGTCCCAATCATTTGAACAGAAAGGGATAAAATATCAAAAGTCGAATCAGGTATCTTTAAATTGATCCAGTCAAATCGTAACACTTCATTTCATCTTGAGGACACAGTGAGGGAACATTTGAGGCAGTTGTTGAAAATTCCCTCCAGGGCGGTCATGCTATACAAACACCACAAGTACATTCAGAGACGTTTAATGTACTGTATCTGAGTTTTAATTGTTCTGCCCAGACAATTAACTAGGGACTGCTCACAACAAACGGGAAAAAGAATACATAAAACCAAAGAAAACATTCAAAGTTTACAAGTGAATTTTGTGAGTGTGCATTCACATTTAACACACACATACCCACACACACATATACACACATGATACTGTCTGATATATTGCTTCGTTTTCTGTGTCTGTAATTAAAATATCTGAGAGAATGTAGAGGAAATAAATATCTATTCAGGTTCATGGTTTCAGAGGGTTTCCTATGGTCTAGGCTCCATTACTTTGGGCCTAAAGTGAGGCCAAATGCCATGACAGTGAACACGTATAGAAGAGATTCTTCACTTCACAGCAGACAGGAGGAAGGCGGAAGTGCATAGTCTTCAAAGACACGATCCCAGTCATCAACATCTTATTGAAAACTTCCACCATCTCCCAAAAATCTAATCAAACCTTGAACTAATCAATGGCTTAATCTGTTTACAAAGAACCCTCGTGGTCCAACCAAAAGCCCACCAGCTGACAAACAAGCTCGCAACACATAAATGTCTTAGGAAATTTCATTTTCAAACCATACCGTCTACCTCACAGTACCAGATGCATTAAGTCCACCTGCTAGAGTTTCCATCCTTGTTAATAGTTCATGTGCTGCTCAAATGTCCAAGTTCAAAGTATCTGAGATGCAAACAAACTCTTAGCTGCAAATTCTGGTAAAAATGAAAACAAAAATTGCCTATTTCAACATCCAGTAGCACAAAATAAAGATTATCCTTCCAAAGGGTAAGGATAGAAGAATAATAAGAAAAGCACTCATCAAAACTGGCATGACAAATATAAGATCTTATACATTTATGTCTCGCATCTGGAGCACACAATGGGGTATGAGCTCACTAAAACTTCCATAAGCCTATGGAAGTCCATATAGTCTCCCTCCTCGGTTGGCTCTGCTCACTCCCTGTGACTTCCCTCAGCAGACATTTTATATGTACAATGTATCTGACTTCTGATCTTTCTGTTGCCCTCAAGATTTCACAGAACACCCTCCTCAGGGATCCTGATTTAACACAGCAGATAGTCTCAGGTCTTTCGCTGTAGAGTAGGTAGGTGCCTCCATGCTTATGTAGCTCATTCATTTCACGTGTGTATAATGCAAAATCATGGGGTTGACACCAAGGTCTTTTGCCAGTTCTAACTGTAACCAGAAGCTTTTGAATCACTATCTTATATCTTAAATGTAAGAATATGTGTCTGTATAGATACATGTGTACTGTGTACATGCCTGGAACTCACAGAGGCCAGAAGATGGCACCAGGTCCCCTGGGAACAGAGTTCACAGATGGTTGTAAGCTGCTATGAGGTTGCTGATAACAGAAACTGGGTCTTCAGCATCAACAGCAAGTATTTTTAGTCAGCTGTTGAGCCATTCATTTCTCAAGACTCTTGGTTTCTTTTTAAGGGTTTCTTATGGTTTCTCAAGACTTATGGTTTCTCTTAAACTACCACACTTTGCTTGGACTCAATTTTACACAGGTTTTTCTCTGTAGACTACAAGGATTCAAGTCTTCTTGAACCTGTTTTGTGCTTGTTTGTTTTGTTTTGTATTTTTGTTTGATTGTGCCTCAGTTCTCACTGCAAATCTAGCTAAATGCTTCTAGCAAAACCATGTCACAGCCTGAAGGGTGAACTGCTTTGAAATCTTTCTCCACCAGAAAGTAAACTGATTTAAAGTTTTTAAAAATCCAAAGAGCCAGTACACAGAAAAGATACAGAGAAGTTTTTGATGGAATTTAACACAACTGACCTTTCATCCAATTTTTAAGATAAATAGAAAGATAGATAGATAGATAGATAGATAGATAGATAGATAGATAGATAGATAGAAAACCTTAAGAACATAGTTGTTATTCTCTATGTTTCTTTTGGCATTCTAGTCTTCTAAGCTCCCACCAAAAATCACCTGTTAAGTCCCCATTTATAGCTTCATAATTTTTTTAACAATTTCCAAATTACTTCCACAATCCCATGTTCCCTAGACAACGACTAGATGTTCACATTTAATCATGGCAACAACACCTCACTGGTGCTAATTAGCCAGCCATTCATTGTGATCATATATTTAAGAAAGTCAACTTACAGGAAGAGATTTGGCTTATGGTAATATATCTAGAGACTTCAATCTAGCAAAATGCAAGAACACAGTGAAAGCTCAGGTCAGTAACAGGTAAAGACCAAGGCTAAAATATAGCCTTCAGAAATGTGCACACACTGACTCACCTCCAGCAATGAGGTTCTACCATTCCCAAAAGTCTACTCAAAATTTAAGCCCACTAATGAAATCAAAGTAGTCATAATCCATTGGGGTACAGTATATGTTTATTTTAAAAGCCCATCAACTGGTAATTGAGCCCCCTACATATTGCAATATGGGAAATATTTCATGCAAAACATAACAAACAAGTTAACAACAACAAAAAAACAAAACCCACCACCACAACAACAAAATACTAACCAAGACTAGAGACAGACGCCGTATCTTGTACTTATAGTAGCAATGCAAATTAAAACAGCTGTTATGGAAAACAGGATAGAGGCTTATCAGAAAATAAATCTAGAACTCTGGTAAGCTTCCCATTCCACCACCAGGTATAAATTTAAAGAAACTTTAATTAGCCTGTAGAAAAAGCTACACAATCATGTCTATGGCAGCTTTATTCACAACAGCCAAGCTAGAGCATCTACCTAGATGTCTATCATGAGTGGATAAGGGAAATGTGGTGTATATATATACACAATGAGATCCCAATACTGAGAATAAAATTTATCATGTGCAATCACCTACAACAGCTTCAAAATATTTAGAAAAAAATTAGCCAAGGAAATGAACAGCCTCTATCATGAAAATTGTGTAACACATGTACAAGAGATTAAAGACATTGCAAAAAGCATCAAAAGACATCTTATATTCAGTTGAAAGAGTTGAAATTGTTAAAGGATTCATAAAGTAACAGGCAGGCTCAATGTAATTCCCATAAAAATGTCAATGAATTTCTTCATAGAAATAGAAAAAAACACTACTGAAATTTGTAAGGAATCTCTCACATACACACACACACACACAAACACACACAAACACACACACAAATGTAAGTAGCTACAAAAAACTAAACGCAAAAAGAGTTGCCCTAGATTTTAGACAAAGGTACATGATAGATTCTGAAATTTATAAAATTATTAAATTTCAAAATATATTTCAAAATTGTTCCTTGAATTTTGAATGTTTTCAACATAAGGAAATGCCTGCATAAGGTATGAAGAAGAAAACAAAAGTAAGCTAGCTTACAGCTAATTTTTTAATTTTTTAATTTTTAATTAATTATTTTATTTATTTACATTCCAAATGTTGCCCCCTCCCAGTCCTCGTCTCAGAGTTCTTTAGTCCATCTACTCTCCCCTTTGCCTCTGAGAGGGTTCTCCCCATCATTCCCCTTCCCTGGGCAATCAAGTCTCTACAGGATTAAGCACATCCTCTCCCACTGAGGCCAGACAAGGACCCTGTGCTAAGGGCCTCAGGCCAGCCCATGTATGAGCAATAGAAATAAATAATGATTCAGTATTATTATCTTATGAGAACAACATGTAAATCTTAATTTTTCCTTTTAAAAATATTTATTTGTGTGGTACACACTTCAAGAGCTACATATGGAGGATAGGTGTGGGAAGCCACTTCATAAGCACATCGCCATTACAAGATGGCGATGACATCTGGCTTGCCGTT
>NW_022196902.1:9394338-9431111 GCF_008632895.1 Mastomys coucha
TGTACTGCAGAAGGATCCTGTGTGTGCCGCGTTGTTCCTGCTGGCGGGAGATAGCGCGGGACAGATAGGAAACAATTTGTAGAAGACAGTTCATTTCCTCCACCATGTGGACTGGCAGGACCAAATCAGGCCATCAGGCTTGGCATCAATTACCTTTACAACTGTACCATCCTCATGACCTCTCAAATCCTAATTTTAAAATCCAATTTTTAAATGGATAAGCACTTACTTTTTCTTGGAAGCTAATTTATTAATTTCATAGGGATATTGCTTATATAAAATATCCTGGTAATTTTCATAAATGTAGTCTACAAATTGAGCTAAATTATTCACAGTTGTCTGAGTGGTCCATAGACATCTATAAATTTCAAAGGGGGAAATACTGTTGTTTTCATGAGCCATTGAAAGACATTTAGCATTTTATTCCACAGTGAATCCAATACCAAAATAGCACTGATAAAATCCATAACCATCTCTATTGCATAAATTTCCTTTGCTCTGTTTCTATATCTCAAAATGGTGTTTATCTTACCACTTTAAGACAATTACTGGAGCCATTACTGATATGTGATTAGAGAGATATATGCATTTACATGCATAATTCCAGGTCACAAATTTAATAACATTTTGGTAACTGTACTCTACCTAATTTCATAGGTTGTCAGACTCAATAAAGGTGTTTTTATCGACTGCTGTTGAGGACCACAATCATCATCTATGAAAACATCCTATTCATCTGAGAATATAATTCTCAGCCTCTAGTTAAGTGGAAAGATGTTCTAGTGGACAGGATCTATTCATAGTTCAAAAAGACTTAATAATAGTCATAGCTATGAAATTCCTGCAGGAAATTTGAAAGCTCAGTTCTGCAGAAATTAGTGACTACATATAATGATGTAAATGATGATAAAAAAGAGTGTTAGAGTCAAGAGAATACTTAGACACGTGTGTTTGTTTGTTCATTTGTTTTTCAAAGAATAATGGTGCTAAATACCAACGGATATTGATGGAAGCATGGCCGTGAAAGGAACAAGTCTGTCTCCAGAAGCAGCTAATCCCACGGTGGAAATTCCCGCTTTGTACTGTGGAAAACCAACCCTCAAGACTGGCAAGAATACGATACACTTCCCAGATGCCAGGACCTTCCCTGCTTTAGCAAGTGAGAAAATCAGAGAAGAAAAGGCAACTGATCACAAGAGATAAGGAAACTATTTGTTATACCAACTACACAACGATAGAAAATGTCTATCATGCGGTGAATAAGTAACAGAAAACAGTTTTCCTTCTCTCTTATTATCTCTATCTATCATCTATCTATCATCTATCATCTATCTATCATCTATCATCTATTTAATCTATGTCTATCGCCTCTCAAAAGACACCCTTTGAATTTGTTGCAAACTCTGAGATTTGCTCATGTTTCTACATTTTTAAATAAAAGAATCTCTCTCTCTCTCTCTCTCTCTTTCTCTGTGTGTGTGTGTGTGTGTGTGTGTGTGTGTGTATGTGTGTGTGTATGTGTGTGTGTGTGTGTGTGTTTGTCTGCCTGTCTGTGTCCCCATGTGTATAGAAGAGAAGAAAGCACCAAATTCCCTAGAGCTAGAGTTACAGGTGATTATGACCTACCCAAAGTGAGTACTGGGAATCAAATCTGGGTCTTCAGCAAGATCAGTCTATGACTTTCATCACCAAACAGCCTCTCTAGCCTAGTGTGGCTCCACACACTGAAGTGCCCCCAGTCCATCTCTGTTTTGCTGTGAAGTAGATTCTTTAAAACAAAAGTCAAATGTTTTTCAACCAAAGTATGACTTGAAAGGATCACAGACAATTAACATTAACATTTCTAAATATACTACAATTTTAAAAAAAAGATTTCATGCTATTTAAATGCATGTAAATACTGGCAGTTATTTTGTTTTGGCAGAAAATGTATAAGGAAGGAATTTATGAAGTTTATCAGAATCTAATTTGTTATACATAACTGTATTTACATTTCCCCCTAATACATAGAGTTGTTTCATTCTATTTATCATAAACAATAATTACTTAAACCCTTCCCATAAAAATATCACAATGTTTCATTTGATGTATCTCAGAAATCTGAGTACTACATATCCTTGGATGTTGAGATGATTATAAAATTGAAAAGGTCAGTGTCAATGCAACACTACCTTGAGATATATGGTAAAGTACCATTGAGGTTGAATTCGATGTAGAACTGTCCCCAAAACTTAACCCTCTGCATGCCAGAAATAGAGCTTATGCTTCTAAAAAGGGAAGACATATTAACCAGAACCTTAAAGAATAGTGTACATGTTTGATTCCAGTGTATGAAGAGGCACTGAAAACATTACTAATAAAGGAGTCTGCTAATATCATCTATAGAAATTGGTCTGAAAGAAAGGTGACTTTAAGGGATAAAGCAGAAATCTAGTGGGAGGCCCTCCATGTCAAGGCGAGCCTACCATGGTGTCTAGATAGGCAAGTACTCTACGTACTCATTTCACTGGACAGAAGTACCAAGGCCACTGTCACTGGCATCTTTACATTTCTGTCACTGACCAACATTCTGATCTTAGAAAAATAGCAGTACTTTCGAACATAAAAATATATAAATTCTGGACATAACCATTTACTTTAAAGATGATTTTCATTCTTGTTGATAATAAGCATTTTCCTCTGAGACAGGGGGAGATGCTTCCTCTTTAAAATATAAATATAGAGAAATATATGGTTATTGATAACAGGAACTGCAAGCAGGGCCAAAATACCAGAAGTATTTAGGCCTTTAGAAGCCAGCGCCACAGAACACAAGTCTGACCTCTTGTGTCACCCCGCACTCCTACAGTGATGGTTGGTCAGATCCTCAACGTGGTTCACCCTAGTGTAAAAACATCTGCCTCCCAGGCTGTCAGGAAGAAGCAATTGCCTGAGTGACACAAAGGGTTAAGAACTACAGGGCTATGCAGCATCTCGCTCACTTGACTTCTTTTCCCAGGCTGTTCACTCCACACCTGCAAAATAAACCTTTCCATAATTGCCCACAGCACCGCTAATAAGACAAGCGATTTCAGGAGGAGTCATCTGTGCAAGCACATCCTTCCCTCAGTGGAAGTAGCTCTCTGTCAACATCAACAAAGTCACCTACAGGCTAACATATCATTTCTCAATCTGCCCTGTGTCAATTTGCACTTGAAGACATGTGACTTTGTTTCTTTACTTCCTCTGTGACTTGTTGCCCTAATGTTTCAGCTCCTGGAGGGTAAAGGTTTTGCTTTCTAGTTCTTTTAACCTGGCCCCTCAATCACCTCAACCTGGACCCCTAGCTCTGTCTACTGATGGATTGTCTGGCTAATGAGAAATTATTTTAGCATTACAGCAGAGAGAAATTTACAGAGGAACTAGCAGACATATCACAGCAGGAGAATAAAGAGAGGAATCAAAACAGATGAAGAAATTACCCTTTCCTTTGTCTAAAAGGTAAAGGATTTATTTGCTCCAATCTCACAAGGAATACAGGCACCTTCCCTGTGGCTACTTCCTACAAATCCTGGCAGCAGAGAAAATCAGAGATGCAAGTCTCAACGCAGAGGTAACAGAAACACTTGGAGGAAAAGGCCGCAATAAATCAATAAGTACTTAGAGTTACAAAGGAATTAAAGAGAGTACATGCGAACATTTTTCTCGTGTACTAAGCTGCCATCTTTTATGAGACTGATTATTGCCTTCTGCAATAAGGAAGCAGATGTCACCATCTTCTAAAATCCTTTCTGTGGTGCTGGGGATAAGCCCGGAGACTTGCATGTATTTACCCTTGTCCTATCCTAAAACAGCCACTGTCAAAAGCTATATTTGAAATAGACATACATGAACATATATATGTTTACAATAGCATATGATTGACTATGCAAAGATTAGAGCTAGGAATAGCTCTCTATAACAGGGTAATTCTCAGTTCACACAATTGAAAACAATAATTTCATAATGAGTATAAGAAAAATCTCTGCATGATTAAAAGTGGATTAAATGAGAAGCAACACAGAGCTCAATGGTGGTTATTGTGTCTGTTTTTCTGTCTCATTAAAACCCATAAGAACTTCCTCCCTCCCTCCATTTCCCTAAGGAGCGACGTTTATTCCAGGAATATGCCTCCACCGAGATGGAGAATGGCATTTTTGCTACAAATGAATCACACCTGGAAAACAGTGTTTAAATTGTGGAGCTATCTGGAGATGAGTTAGTAAGCAGGATGCAAATCATGGCAAAATCACATCTCAGAAAATGGCACAACAAACCCCACCTGGATGTGTGCTAGTGAGATTGCCACTAACAACGAAAATGAGGAGCTAGCGTCAAGGTTGAAGTCTCATTTAAATGCAGCCCCATTAAACCTTTATCATTCTAAGTGAATGCAATAATTTTAATATTGTATAACCTACATAGGATTTTGATTAACATGACTTGACAGGTAGGAAAGAAATTTCCCTTCAAAACTACTTCAGCATGATTGTAAAGAATAGCTACTTCAGAGTTAGATGTTGAAATGATTTTTAAATGTTGTATTGTGATAAGAAAAAATTTCTTGGGAATTACTTATTTAATTTTAAACACTTTTACAAACCATCCTGGCAGACATTTCTTATTAACATTAAAGTAGATTCATGTTGATGCTATGAAGCATAAAAGACTTCAGGACACTGATGTATTTTGTGACATTAGTGAATAACAAAACAGATATAAATCCTTTATGTAAAAGAAGACAATGCCTGTTAAGTAAGAGAAATCTCTGAAAAAATTAAGAAAGAAAATTCTTCAGGATAAAAACTCCACATACATTGTCATATTTAAAGTAGACGTCCATAGACTGGAAAGTGCTTATTATTACTAAATTTTCACAGGTCTTTTATAACAGTGAGTTTCAGTCAAAACCAAAATGATAAATAGGTAGAAAAAATGGCTGTGAGCTATGAAGTTCTGGGAACAAGAACTATAAAGATAAAACGATGAGAAAGATTGGTCACTTACAGATATTCCAAAGTGAATATCACTTGCCATAAATGAGAGCATTTAGGTATAATGTTACCAGGAAAAAAAATAACAACAAAAATTTAAGCAAACGCGTGAGAATTTGTGTGTGTGTGTGTGTGTGTGTGTGTGTGTGCATGTACGTATGTGTATGTGTGTGTGTGTGTGTGTACATTGTGTGTTTGAAAGGCCCAGGACTTCTATCTCAATACATATGGCTGAATTATTTTCCTCAAGAGGTAGATATGAGATATGGATGAGACTATGTGGAGTCTGTAGAAGATCTGAGAAAAGATCTGTACTCCCATTGGAATAAGAAGAGGATGTCAACAGAAGCCAAAGAAGAGAGAGATAGATAGATAGAGAGAGAGAGAGAGAGAGAGAGAGAGAGAGAGAGAGAGAGAGAGAGGCAGAGAAGACAAATTATAGCAATTACAATACTTTATAGTCTCTATGATTATTACATCATGGTCACCAAATGGGTTCTATAATAATTTTAGTTATGAATATAGAAGAATGAGAAGAAAGGGGAAGAAGAAGAGCATAGGCAACAGGAAATTGAGACAAAGCCACAGAGAGAGAGAGAGAGAGAGAGAGAGAGAGAGAGAGCAACTATTGATTCTACATATTTTTTCCTAGCATTCTCACTTGAAAGCCCCTTTACATGAGTTCACTGACTTGCCACAGGTTAAACTGACTAAAACCACCTAAAGCGATGTTTCAAGTGGGTGATAGCTCACATCTATTTAATACCAAGTTCTCTAGGAAGCACTTCACACAAATTATCACATTATAGACCACAAAACCTTACAACATAGCACTCATCTTGGCCATTTTTTTTTTAAGAAAGAAAACCCTGTAATGTAGTAGTATATCTCCCTGTGAAAATGCAGAGACTAAAAGTCAAGTGTGGGGCCTCTAGTCTACAAGCCGTTACTAAAGATAACAACAGTCATGTAGCTACAACAGTAATCCTTTCTACTGGGCAGGGGAGTATTTCAACTTACAACTTTTCAACTTTCAGGACCATTACTGAAGGAAGTCAAAGCAAGAACTCGAGGCAGAAACTGAGGCAGAAGTCATAGAGAAACAGTGCTTACTGGTTTGCTCCTCCTGGCTTGCTGAATTTGTGAACAAAACTTCTTATCAAAGGTAATATTTGGTATTTTCTAACATTTCCCTAATGACTATATCTCCTGATAGCACATGTTCTCCAAGAATCAGTTAGCAACAACTTAAACAAATGTTTTGTAACCAAATAATTGCTTGTTTTCAATTTGTCATATTTTTCTCTGCCATTTCCTTTACTAATGTCAGATTTTAGGTTTTTTATGCTATCTATAAGGAAAATCCCACAAATAATAGAGACCTAAGTAATATAGCTTCTCTTGGAGATTTTCTGAGGCTGACAGATATGACTACCCAATGTTTCAGTGAAATGTAAGGTCTCTTACCTATAGCTACCAACCTGACATTTAATATGGAGTTACCAACCTCAGCACCATTAGCTGTAGGTCCCAGATGGCTGTAACAGCTACCATCATAAGAGATTCTAAATAATAATAAGAAGTAGGGTAAGAAAAAAACCACTTGTATCTAAGAGGATGTTTTAGAAATACTATATTCTCTTGGTGAACTTTCATTGGTACATCCTAGATATGTGGCTACTTTCATGAGCAATGGAGAATAGGAAATGGCCTCTTTTAGCTGGATAATTTTTATGCCAACCAGAATTTTGTTAAAAAAAAAAAAAGAGAAAAATAAGTATCATGAGGTATTTCTCATACAGATTTTAGATGGTTCTAGTAGGAGAATTAAGCTAATTTTATAACTGCATTTGACATCAAGCATACTTATCTATCAAAGTCCTAAGAAGCGATTTATTTCTATCTGCATTCTGTTTCTCAATCTTATGCAATAGATTAACATCAGAAATTGTGGACTGATATTGGAGATTAAATTAAAAATATACTATGTGTATACAAATAAATAATATCTATTATATTCTACAGATATACAATACATAAAATAGATACATATAATAATATAATGTATAATATAAAATAAATAATATAAAGCATACTAAATCACTACACTGTAATGAAAATTTATCATAAAATTTGTCTATGTAGTATCATAGTCAACATAGTATCTATTATACTTATATTATACTTATATTTTATGCTAAAGAAATTCCTCCCCAAAAGAACACACATTCCTGAGAAATCTTTAAGACAAAATGAAGCAAATTTATAAGTTTGAAAAATAATAATAATAATAAATTCTATCCTGAATTCAGTTAGTACTAGACATAACACTACAAAAAAAAGGTTGTTTTACTGTTTACAGTCTCCAAAGGACTGGATATCTCCCAGGAAATTCCAGTCCTAGGAGGATTCCAGCAAGAACTGAATGGTTCAGACTGAAGAACAGATTAAAATCAGAATGAGGACGTTACTTCAAGTTCGATGTCTCTAATTTCTGTGAGTCAGCCTTCATTCATGCAGGTTTCAACAGCAAGACAATTCCAAGTGAAGCTAAAAGAAACCCACAAAGTCACTGTGAAATCTTTACTAAAATAAGAAGTATGCTACTCTCATGTACAGTCAAATTCCATGACCTTATTTTGTGAGAGATGATAGTGTATACAATGATTTTTTTAACATTGTCCTGTAGAATTCAAAGATGTAATGAACTGCTTAAATTAAATTGCTTATATCAGTATGACTAATATAAGATCCAGATGTATATCAAATTTGAAATTACATTAATAAAATCTGTTATTTTTACTTATGTTTATATGAGTTTCAGGTAACTAATTATTCATATATTATTTAGCAAATATTTCATTGTAACCTAGACTAAACACATTTATTTAATGATGTTACTTTGACTCTCAGAACAAATGATAGGCATTAAGTCATATATTATTGGATTATCTCAATAATATAAAATTCATTGTTCATATAACATAGATCCTTTCGTTCTTTTACTCTACGACCTTGTTCCCCCTGGTTTCTTTATCTAGTGAAATGTCCTGTACATGGAAGATATTCAACAAATGAGGTTAGGTAATAGGTAGGTCAATGGTAATGTTAGAATTGCCTTTGTACAAAGAGATGCATTAAGAAGCAATGTAGGTCAGCCCTGCAGAGCCTGACTAACTGGTTCTGACACTGGCAAGCAGCATTCACTCTGACTAATCCTAAAGATTGCTTATTAACAACACATGCAATTTTAACTGACTGAAGTCGGTAGAGACAAAACAGACAAGAAATGATTCAATTCGCGTTGCTCCACTTCAATTATCAAGTAGAGACAAAACATTTTAAGGTTTCCAGAAGTTGCAAAACCTCTCTACACCCAATAATTAAAACAACCTGCTAACAAATAAGTTAGCAACAACTCAATTTTACTTTACTATTAGTCACTCGTAGGAATGGGGGAGATTTACTAGGTTTATTGACTTCCACTGGCAATTTATACGCAGGACTCCAAGGAATCTGTGACTGCATAAGAAAAATAAATTGGCAGTAATTTGTAGGTAGCTCCTTAGTTTTCCAATATATAATATTTTTCCTCTCTCAGTATTTTCTTCTAAGCCACCAAGATATTTTTCCTTACCACTGTTTTTGATGAGGTGAATTTATAGTGTCATGAATAGACAGAAAAAAAGATGAACAAGAACAAGAAAAAATGTATTATGTAATATGACCTTTTAAATAATTAGTATGCAAATGCTGGATATAATAATGCAAAGAATGAGATTCTCATTGTGGCTCTATCATTACTACATTATGTTCCCAAGCTAGAATTTTCTTTTTGTTGTTGTTGTTTTTCGAATCAGGGTTTCTCTGTAGAGCTCTGGCTATCTTGGAACTCACTCTGTAGACCAGGCTAGCCTCGAACTCAGAAATCTGCCTGCCTCTGCCTTCCAAGTGCTGGGATTAAAGGTGTGCACTACCACTGCCTGGCTAGAATTTTTTAACTGTCCCATAGAGTGACAGTGTTCTCAGATTTCTTCTCATGATATTCTCTTAAGAGTCACACCACAATAGTGAAACTTTTACTTCATTACAAAAAGGACTCCAAGAGGCTAGAGAGGCGAATCAGAGGTTAAGAGCAACGTTTTCTTGCTGACTTTGATTCCCAGTATCTACAGAATAGCTCGCAACCATCTATAACTAGTTCTAGAGAATCTAAAGCCCCCTTCTGACCTCTGCAGGCACCAAACATATATAGGAAATCACCCACACACATACACAGAGAGAGGTGGGGGCAGAGGGGACACTAAATCTAAAAAAGTAGAAGAAACACAAGATGGAAACACAGATTCTTCAAAGAGACAAAGTAGGTCCTCGGGACTGCATTCTTGGTGTTTCAAAACAATTGTTTACTTTACAAGCAAATCTGTCATTGGATTATTATTGTCATTTAAGATATGGGATAAAAGAGGGAAACGAGCAATCCAGGTTCTCCTGCATGTCCATGCATGTATTTGAGTGTGCATGTGTAGTCTGAGGACCACCTCCGTAGCTGTTTCTCATAAGCATTGTTTCTGCTTGTGTTTGTTTGTTAGACAGAGTCTCTCTTTGGCCTTGAGCTCCCCAAGTAAGGCAGGCAAACTGGCCACTGAGCCCCAGAAATCCCCTATAGCAGCCTCCTATGGCACAGATTATAAACACCTAACACTGAGCCCCAGAAATCCCCTATAGCAGCCTCCTATGGCACAGATTATAAACACCTAACACTGTGCTTGGCTTTCTTCACATAGAATTGAAACTCTATTCCTGGTGCTTGCAAGTTCAATGAAGCTGTTTCCCCAGTCCCAAGTCTTGTCTGTCTTTAAGGATAAACACTAGATTTCTTGGTTCATGACATGAAACGCTTGGTGTAACATGTTGAGTTATTCAGATTATATTAAAAAGCAACTCTCATTTTACTACCAAGTTGCACTTTTTCCCTGCTGTATTCAACAAAAACTGCACATGAGTAATTAGCCTCCGTGTGATCTCTGGACGGTTGGCGGTGGGTGTGGCTACTCCAGATCTTCTGCTTCATCCAGCTTTTGCAGCAAAGCACGACAGCCCTGAAAAGGGTCAGGTGAGCCTGTTTGCCACACAGTAGAGCTGTGCCAATGATCCCTAGGCAAATCATTAAGCCACTCACAAATGGGGGCAAAGTATGTTCTAATTCAATACTCCTAAGACACTTCTACATAGAGGACAACTCATCTGAGAGCTCCCAGCAGGATCCAGGTGACTGAAGCCAGGGTTGTAACTCTTTCTCTCATGTACACACTGCAGAAATCTTATAACTGGACATATTCTAAGTCAAACCATTATTCCGAAGCTCCTAGAATAATTGGCAGCCATCTCCTTTCTTTCTTTTTTTTTCCTCCATTAATTTGCTTATTTATTCACTTTATAGCCTGATAAAAGCCTTCCTCCCTATTCTCCCAGTCACTTCCCTCCCCCCTCCTATCTCCCCCCTCCCCTCCTCCTCAGGGGAAGGGAAGCCACACATGGATATCCACTCCATCCCCCCCCCCCCCCGTACATTATTCATTTTAAAATCCATGGCTCTGGCATAGCTGGAAATACAAATTGTCAGCGTATCTGCTGTGTATGCCTTAGGATCACAGGACATGCAGTGATGTTTTTAATTCTTTTCTTTTCTGAGTTTTATGTCCTTTAGGATAACTTTTTGTTTGTTTGTTTGCCAGTTGAAAAAGACAAACACCAAGTTCAAGTAAGGTAGTATCATTGGCTAAAAACTTTGTACACCAACCTTAAATCTGAGTCAATTTCAGAGTTTAGGTTTTCTTAAAAGCTCATAAATGATTTTATTCTATTTTTGTCATGGTCCATCTTTCATTCCCCTAGCATAACATGGTTTAATAAAACTTTCTGTACCCTTCCCTTGCCACTCCCATTCCCAGAATTCTGCTTCCCAGGGAAACAAGTGAAAAATGCTAGCTGGTGAGTTATACAGGCACTATACCCAGGGATACTTTAGTGTGCAGCCCTGATTCAGGACCACAACACACACACACACACACACACACACACACTCAGACACACCAGTACATTTATTCAGGCATACACACTTCTAGTGAGAACACTGAACATTATAAACATTCTTCTGAAAATAAGCAGTTGGGACAAATGACTAAAAGACCTAGTCTCTCTCTCTCCCTCCTTCCCTTCCTCCTTCCTCCTCCTCCCCATCTCTGTGTTTCTTCCTTCAATCTTATTTCTTCCCTTTCTTCTTTCTATTTTATTTCTATTTTATATTTTCCCTGGAGATGCTTCTGAAGTTCAACAGTGATTTCTTTAATGAAGAAAAAGAGTGTGGGAAAGAAAAACAAAACAAAACAACCACAAACACCACTAGACAACAAGGTGTACTAAAGAGTGCCTTCCAGTGCCCAAGGGGACAGTTACAAAATAAACATCTCATAGACTGGGGCTCATCTCCTGTCCTAAGACTGCTCTAGCAAGCAATACAGCTGAAGTTGCCCATTAAGGACATCCCTGTGAAAACCTGAAGTGATCCCCTTGTGTTGCCTAAAGAGTTTTCACAGGGGATTTGACAATCCACCTTATGCCTCACACATTTTGCAGACTCTCCCTGCTCTACCCTGTTTTAATGGTTTATCCCTCCCCCTGGAGATCCAAAGTCCATGCTTTTCCTTATAAGCATCTACATAAAGGGAAACTCTATAAACCGGAGACAAGGAACAGTGGTCAGGGAGCTTGGGTTGATATCTGGTGGAACTTAGAGAGACAGGAAATTAGTATTGCTTTTTCCCCCTTCCCCAAACCAAAACACACTAACAAAAGAAGATTGTTCACATTTACAAAATTTGCCTTGAGCTCCTCAAGGGAATGATGCTACATAAAACCTAAAAATAAGTAATGATCAAAATGCCTTAGAACAACAAGCAGCATGCTAGTAATAACCTCAGAGATCTTATCATCTCTCCAAGAAATGAAGGGGGAAATCACACCAGCATATTATCTGCCTTCTGCGAGCATGCTCGGTAACAAAGCACAATTTGCCAAAATTAGGTCACAGTCTTTAAATTAATGGATGTAAACAACAGAATATGTTGCTTCTGTGAAGTTAATGGGAAGCTAGAATCATGGCACTAACCTGCCTTAAAAAGTCAGCAGAAACAACTGATATTTGGTCTCCAAGGGAAGACAAAAAGCTCACAGGGGTCATATTTCATAACAGGAAGAGATGAGAAGAGACACAGATATATACCCAGGCCTATACTTCTATTTGCCTTTCAAGCTGAAATTAAGGGCTATTAATTTTAGAGAGGTGTTTGTTCTTTCATCAGCCAGTACAGAAGATCACACTGAAGCCTGCAATTCACTTCCTTGCCTCTCTACCAGCTCTACACTAGTTAGTTAGTTAGTTAGTTAGTTAGTTAGTTAGTTAGTTAGTTAGTGGATCCACTTATTAGATGTGCTTTTCTTATATCTAAATAATTCCCTCTTTCTGTTTTGACTACTACATTCAGAACAAGAAGAAAATACTCCTAAATAAATGTGCCAAGATGTGAAACTATGTACACTGTCCCAAATGTCATTATAAACATAAGTTCCAAGTTAAAGGACTAGTTAGGAAATAGACAGCAGCATCAGGCTTGAGAAGAGGCCCTTGGATCCCCAGTGCTGTCTGTTTGTCAATCTGCCATTGACTCTTGATGTCAGCTGTAAGACGTATCCACTCTCCATTTCCCAGACGCAGGAAGAAAAAAAGTTATCCCTGGTTCTCTCTCAGATTGTGAGCCTAACATCTATTTTTAATTATGTGGATTTACTTGAGAATGAGTATGGTCATGAAAGTAGGAAGGAGACTAGGAAAGGAGAAAAAAATCAGGTTTTTAATTTTAATCTAGGGGAGTACTGTGAAAGCTGAAATGAAGAACAAGAAAGGTACTAGTGCCAATAACAGGAAGTGCTCAACAGGGAAAGGTCTGGTCAGACAGTGGCCCATGATGGCTGCAATCAATAAGTCCACAGGGGTAGGGCTGAGGCAGCCATTGGGAGCTGCCACACTGATCCCAGGATGCAGTAATAATATGCAATAACATCATTCTTAGTATTGTTATTACTACTATTACTATTATTTAGTGTGTGCATGTGCACGTGCACACATATACACGCATGCACACACACACACACAGAGGAATACTTATCCATCTCAAAATGAACTTCATGATTTTTTTGTGTGTTTTTAATTTTGTTTTGATACTTTTTGTTATTATTATTATTGTTGTTGTTGTTGTTATTTTAGTTTGCTTTGACTTTTGTTTTGTCTTGAGAGAGAGAACCTGAAGTTGGATGGGTAGGGAAGAGGCGGGAAGGACCTGGCAGTGATTGAGAGAAGGGAAAGAGTATGATCCAAATATATTCTACAAAAATTTAATTAAAAAATAAAGAAAAATTCTATTCAGCTGTAAAAAAAATGAAATCTTGAAATTTCCAGGTAAATGGATGGAACTAGAGAAGACAAACACTAAATAGTCTATCTTCTTTGTGGATCTTAGCTCCAAATCTTTAGTGGTTACCACAACTAGTCAAAAAGAAAAACGTAACAGATGGCAGGATAGCCAACCCAAACTGAAGCTGTTTTTTGATAAAAATCTGAACTGTTTTTTGATAAAAACACAACCCCTGCACCCAAGGCTCAAGGAACATTACAGAAGAGGGAACACAAAGGCTGTAAAAGCCAGAAGCCTGGCTACCTGATGCCAAACAATGACGCCTAAGCATAACAGAGAATGTGCATCTACAAAATCACATCAGTCAGGTCACCTAAACAGGATCTTCATAATGATACTAGTTGACATGCCACTGTGGACAGGGAAAGTATTAGGGGATACCACTTTGTAATATGGAGGACTACAGGCAATTAATTGCTGCTAAGAGAAGGAGAATAAATCTTCTGAGACTAGCTCCCGGATAATTGAACCAATCCCAAGTGATCATTTCTATCTCTCTCTCTCTCTCTCTCTCTCTCTCTCTCTCTCTCTCTCTCTATCTATATAGATATCTATATATATAGATATCTATATAGATAGAGAGAGAGAGAGAGAGATATCTATAGATAGATAGATAGATATCAGCAACACTGAATGAACTCAGTAGATTATGTATATATGCAAACATGTATGCATATATATATGTATATATACATATATATATATTCGTACGGTATACATTTGTAACAACAGTAACTAAGGAAGAGAAAAGCCAATAATTTCAGAGGGAGAATGGAAGGGACACTGAAAGAACTAGAGGGGCAGAGGGAGGGCTTTTTATTTTCTTATTTATTTTATTTTTTATTGATTTAAGTTTTATTGCATTATGATGAGAAAAGATACATAATTTTAATTTATCTGAATTTGTTAACATTTAAAAACATATTTTAAGTAAATAGAATTACATCACATTCTTCTTTCCCTTTTGTACCCCAACTCCTCCCAGAGATCCCCCCCTTCAATACCTGCCATACCTTTCAGGGTTTTTTATCATATTCTTTAAAATATTGTAGCAGTAAAAATGAGAATTTTTATCATATTTCAGTTTTTTATCATATTCTTTAAAATTTATAAAATATTGTAACAGTAAAAATGAGTATTATAAAAGTTGTTTGATATAAAACAACAATCAGTTGAACAGGCTTACAGAGATGCTTGTCTACAGCAATAATGAAAATACATATTTTTCTCAATATAAATTTTAAATAACTCCAAACATATTAACTGTAGAATATTTTAAAATAATATATCACTATTAGTTTTTTTTAATGAACATAAATAGATAAAGATAGAGGGAGGGGTTTTAAATACAGTTTAGAATTTATGAAATTCTAAAAAATAAAAAATAAAAAAACAAATCATAAAATTCACAAAGTCCCCTCCCCCCTCCCTAGTTTATCAGTCCAAAGCCAACTGGAATTTCATAAGCCTGCATAAGTGGCAGCTCTTGTGACCTTCAGTAATCTTCGGACTAGCTAGCAATGATCACTCTTCTCTGAATCTTTTTGAGACTAAAAGTAAAATGTCAAAGACTTGATTATTTTTCTTTCATGTGTGTTAGCTTTGTCATCTATCTACTTGTGTCATACATATTTGTGGAGTGCCTACTATGTGCCAGACATTCCCAGCTTCTTGGTGCACAGCAGGAAGCGTAACAGACTGGGCTGCTCTAATGGGAACTAAATTTCCCTCTGTGTAGCAGCTATAAACAACACAAAATGTTACAGAGAGTTCTGTTGCTATCACATAAGGAAAAAGCTAACCCAGGATAGAATTGATGCATGAAGTCACAGTGAAGATATATATGGGGGGAGTTACGGCATAAATACCGTCTTTAGTTTTCTCTTTCTGTTAAAGTACTGTTGAAAAATCCTTTCTAAGCAAGGGTAAGAAAAGTCTCAGCCCAGCCACACAGTGATGGACATTATGCAAGTATCAATAAATACTCAGTAATTAATTCCTTTAGTTCTCTGCTACTGCAATTATAAGTAAGCTATTTTCTGCCTCTGACTTATATTCTCTGATGAGGAAGAGTGTAAAAGGTCTTAACTCTGCTTCAAGAACAACTGAAGTGCCTTGGCGTCTGAAGTCTTGGATTTTGAATGCACCTCTACTACTCATTAACCGAGCGACCTTGGCCAAATCAATTTCCTCAGCATGGCTTTTATCACTTGCAAAACAGCAATAATTACTTGAGCCTCACAGAACAGAACCAATGGATTCTGGCATGCGACAGCATTTCCAAGCTATTCTATGTTATACCACTGGTGGCTATTAGTATTATGAATGAGGACTTTGGAGGAAAGAATTTCCTAGAATGTTCACTTAGAAGAGAGGTACATGTAAAAAGAATTTTTGGCTAGAGAGAGCTGAGTTAAGACACTAGCTTCAGGAACATATTAATAACATTTCATAAGGTAATATTTTGAGATTTGCCCGAGGGCTTAGACTAATAAATCTAAAGTTGCCAATGGTGAGATGGAATAAATGTCCAGAGGCTGTGCAGTGTCTGTTCCCTGTCATTTTATCCTCAAGTGGAGAAAAGCAATTACCTGTACCTAGAAATACCAAGTCAATCAGGCCTGACATGCTTACCGGGAACTGGGGGCAAGCTGCATACTTTCGTCTCAATAACTAACTGAGCATGTGCTTCATCTGGGTGAAATCTTGTATATTTTTATGGCTTATAGTTAACTCTGATGTGCCATAGTCCATGACACACACCCTTATGAACTGTTCCACACAATCCTAACCTTAATCTTAGGCTGGTTTCACCTCATTTTGCATTTGGCATTTAAGACATAATATGTTCCCAGAAGTTCTGGGGGGCAACTCGGGAGTGCTGTTGAGCATTGGTCTATTGTCTGTTTATTCTAGAAGTTTCCTTTCTTGGTGTAGCTAACTGGAGACTATAAAGTGCAAAGACAGTTAAGATGGGCAGGAACAATGTTTGTTCTAATCACTCAGCCATTGCAAAGGACTGTGGGTATTGAATTATTGAGATTCCTTTCTGGGACACACAGAGGAACAAAAGTTTAAAACTAAGTATATGGATTGAAAAGTGTTTAAAGGGAACAAAAACAACAACAACAAGCCATTGAGCTTATAACAGGATCCTTGTGTATATGCTTACTCACAGCAAAACAAGAATGGCTCTGCTGTGCAAAAGCCAGGCAATCAGCTGCAGAGGCAGGGGGATGCTGCCACCCAAATCAACATGGTACTATTCTCAGTGGTAATCATTCTAAGATAATTTTCTTCCTCTTGGCCTGTCTTTTTTCTTTTTTCTTTTTTAAGCCCAAATGGTTCTTTCAGTGGACCATTGGAAAACTGAACATTGAGCCAACTGCACAATTGTCACGGGCGTAAGTATTCCAGATGTTGGGATTCAGGGGTTAAAGTGGGTTTTGTTTGCATTACTGACAGACACCTTTCTGCTTAAATCAGAGAGACTCAGGGGTCTGCAGGAAGTGACACACAACCTCAGAGGTGTTTATGCCCATGCTCTGTAACAGCCTTGCACTCCATGCACGGTTGTGACTGCAGAGACATTCCTGGACATGTGTTCCCAGGCCTAAGAAATCTCCATAAACTTTGCCATAAATCAGCAGCAGGCAAACGTGAGAGTTTCTGTTTTGTTATTATATATCTTAATCTTCCTTATGGAACATCATTCATGCCACAAGAAAAAGAGAAGAAAAGCTTTGAACAATAAAATCAGCAACGTGTCTCTCCAGACCATGAAATAGTTAAGAAGGAGAGAGCCCCTGAAAATGAGCACAGCCAGAATGTGAAGGAAGTCCTTCTCAAACTCATTGTAAAAAAAAAAAAAAAAAAAGTCTGGCAGGCTGCCCTGCTTAGAGGCCTGGTCTTCCCTGATGGAAGGGCTGTAAAGGCATATGGATCCTTGGGTTTTACTATTTGTTTCCTGCAGGCAAGAAAGGAAAAGCAACAATAAAAGCCCAGCCCAGCTCTACTTAGAGACTACTTCCAAAAAGCATGTTTCTGTCTGTGAAACTATAAAGATAGATGTCCAGCTGATCACCATGTTTTCTTATCCAGTAATAGAGATGAAAATTATTACATAGATTGAAAATTATAACACTTGACCATATATATTATAAGTGTTTTTAAGTCGGGAAGATGCAAAAACAGTTATTGGCCAAGGCTGATGGAAATGATTTTCTCTTGAGGTCTGGCTTCAATGCCCGTGGACAAAGACTGAATCAAAATAGGTCAGAAAAGAAAGTCTGGATACATACAAAGAGTCAAACATATTTTGTTGATGACATATTCTTTCCAAAATTGGCAGGAAAGGTTTTCAATAGAAAAGGGAAAAGAACACTATTCAAGACATCATTGAAAAATGGAGAGAAAAGTGGGTTTTGTTTTAAACAAGAAACCCAGGAAGCAGAAGAATAAACACTAACAAAAATAGTAGAAATTTTCACCTACCTGAGGAAGACTCTAACAGTGAGCTGGGTCACACTAAACTCCTGGATGGCCTGGAAGCACCAAAGCATCAAATGACTGTGACAGTATTAGTCAAATGTCTATGGGTGGTAGTTAGCATGTTGAATAAGAAACCACCAACTAAGGAGTACACAAGAAAGGACACAAAGCTTCAGTTCTATATGTAGCAGAGGATGGCCTTGGGGGACATCAACGAGAGGAGAGGCCCTTGGTTTCGTGAAGGCTAGATGCCCCAGTGTAAGGGAATGCCAGGACAGGGAAGGGGGAGTGGGTGATTAGTGAGCAGGGGAAGGGGAAATGGGATAGGAGGATTTTCAGAGGGGAAATGAGGAAAGGTGATAAAATTTGAAATGTAAATAAAGTATCTAATAAAAAATAAAAAGTAAAAAAGTAAAACAAAAAAGAAAGAGAGAAACAAACAAACAAACAAAGAGAACCCTTTGCTTGCTGTCAAGAAGCAGCCCATTCCTATGGCTCGCTAAACAGTAGAACGGCACTTCTGGGCACTTAAGAGAGTAACAGAGGCTCAGAATGCAGGAGAGCTAGGCCCAAGTGACACCAGTGATTCTCCTCAGGCTATTCCTTATTCCCCTGTTTATCCTCCACTGCCTCTCCTTCTTTCTTGATGGTGGTCCTAGAAATGACTTCCCAGAGACCCTCTACCTGCTAAGCAAACACTCCTCACCCCACCCCTTATGATTTATTTCTCAAACAGGAACATTAAGTGCAAGTCTATGTTCTGAGCATCTATGCCCAACCTCAGCCTCCTTGCTACCTCTATAGTCTCACCCTTTTGGACACCAGATACACTGCTAGCTGTTTGAGGGAAGTTGCAGGACCATTAAAGGTTAAAGTCAAACTGCAAGAAGTGCTTGGTGAGCTTCAAGCAGTAGAAGCTGTAGCTGGAAGCCCTTTCTGGATAAGGTCTCTGCTTGCTATCAGCATCTCACTGTTGTAGGCTTGCCCTGCCATCTTTGCCCGCCATGGTGGTCTATGATCCTGTCTAATCAGGGCCCAGAATAAATCCTTCATCCCTTAAATTTCTTATATCAGGTATCTTGTCCCAGAGACAAGAAAAGTGACCAATGCCCTGGACAAATTTCTAGGTTAGAGTGGATGAGGAGAGGAAGGGAGAGAAGGAGAAGGAAAAGGAGGAACGTGAAACAGGAGAAAAAAGAGTTCAGAGAGTTCAAGGAATCCTGGGCTACATAGTAAATCTGAAGACTATAAAGGAATTCTCCAATGATGTTTCAGAAAAAAAAAAAAAGTCTAGAAAGGATAGCTTTAAGGATGGCATCTCCCAAACAGAAGATGGGAAAATTATACTGG
Organism: Mastomys coucha; assembly: GCF_008632895.1. Taxonomy (NCBI): domain Eukaryota; kingdom Metazoa; phylum Chordata; class Mammalia; order Rodentia; family Muridae; genus Mastomys; species Mastomys coucha. Next base: position 9,413,726 of record NW_022196902.1, read on the forward strand.
ACAGAAAAGATGGGGGTGTTTAGACTTTAAGAATATATTAAAATAAATTAAAAGTCACTGTTAAGTGTTAAAAGACAAAATTGAACAGGCTTCAAAAGGCAGGAGGATGTTAAGTAGAAAAGATGAAAAATATGGGAGACAGGAAGCGAAAGACCATAAACTAGAGTGTCAGAGAAGGCCAACATCTCAATAATAGGGCCTCTTCAAAAGGAAAATGAACAAAAAAGACTTCAGGAATATTTTACAGAGCTAAAGGGAATAAATTTTCACATTGAAAGGTCCCACCAACACCCCAACCCAACTCAGAAAATAAAGACCTGTGCATACCAAATATATGGTGACAGTTCATAGTGAGAAAACCAGAGAAGGTGCAGTTGACAAAGAATCCATGCACGGAATGGCATCTGTTTCCTCAAGGCCTTCTAAAATAGTTCTTTCAGTACAAACCAAAGGATGTTCTCCTGAAAAATGATGAGACACTTTCTTTTTTTTTTCTTTGTTCACTCAACAAGGCACTTTCTAAACTCTTCTAATAGAGTCTACTCTGTACTCTTCATCAGCTTGATATTTCATATGTTGACCCTTTGAATACAAGCTCTCTCGCAGCCTCTGAGTTGCTATGCAGAATTAAGGCTTGCAGTAATGATCATGTGCTCTTGCAAATCGGGTTAATAACAGCCAAGAGCACAAAATCTGTCGGAAACAAAACCACAAAGGTCTTGTCTTTGATATTTTCAGATGTCTTCAGGTTTTTTTTTTTTTTAAGTGTTTCAGTGTGACACACATTGTCTGTGAGGAGAAGAGGGAGGGACTCTACGGGCAGCTCCATTATCTATGCCTCATTGTTAGCTTGGGGAAAAGATATCATTTACCCTGCCACCTTTGTGCCTCTTGGAGAATCAGATAACCTACTTACACTTTCTAACCAGTGAAGCAATCTGGACCCTCCAAAGAGGCCGAAGCTCCCTGGCACCGATTTCCTGTGCTACACTAGTCAGGCTTTGAAACTATACACTATTTCACAGAAGTTCAGTGCACAAGTGTCAATGACAGAGGAAATTTCCCCAAATTTGTCAACCAGTCTCTATTTATGGTCCTCTACCTTAATTATTCTTGTGTACTATATAGTACTCAGTTTACTGCTCAAGTGAGTGTCTGCACAAAGGGAGCAGATGAGTACCTGAAAAATCAAGGGGTTCCTACTAGCAGGGTATCACTTGACTACTAAACACTTTCTTGGGTCACAACAAAAACATTTCCCAGGATATAGTTGTATGGTTGGTGTGATCCCTAGGCTAGAGACATTACAGGAAACCCAAAGGAGGCACTTATTTTACATAATTAAAAGTTAAAGGGGACATAAAGACAGTATAAAGAGAAAAGGGGATGGAAACAGTCACAGCTCTCTGGTGCATCCTTAGGGGAAATACATGAAACGCTTCTCTGCATAAACCTCTCCCAGCAATGTTCAGAACCGAGGACATGTCATCAGAATGAACAGTCCTATCACCACAAATAAAACTGCATTATTCATTGGTTTTTATTGTCATGACTCTATTATTATGTTTAATTATTCATTATTATGTTTCTCCATTATTACTGTTATTGATGATACTGTTTTTTAACCTCATCATAAAGCTACTTCCCTTAATCAGTCACTGTTTATTTTTTGTATTCTATTTCTATGGTTCGAAGGACATGATTTTTTTTTTTTCATTTGCCACAGGCAGCATGGATGAAAAAAACAAGGAGAGACATTGGAAAAGGAAAGCTCTCCCAGTGCCTGGAACATCATGCTTGACAGAACTCTTGTCTTTACCCAACTTGGTTAGGATATTTAAGTAATGGCGTGTATTCTGGGTAGGAGGAACACACCTTCAGGGAGCACTAATCCAGGGACCAGTTCCTTCTTTCAAGTCCTTAAAAAGATAAAATCGACAAATGTACAATATTTCCCTGAAAATATGTCTTCCACTTTCTTCCTATTTCATCATGGTTTGCTGTTGATCAGGAAAGAGGGGTCAGGTGGGGGAGAAGGTGTCTTCTAATACCCAGCTGTGAAGTCTAAGAGGTGGGGGAGAGGGTGTCTTCTAATACCCAGCTGTGAAGTCTACTAAGAATCCAAAGGTTAGACCCAATGCATGTTCAAAGCGGTAACCTTACACATAGAAACATTGAGCTTCAGAGAGGTCAAATCATCTGCCCGAGGTCACTCAGGAAGTGAAGAGCTGGTCTTAAAAAAAAAAAAAAAAAAGGAGTGCTGAGTCTCAGGAAAAGTTTCTCTCTTCTCCAAACAGTATTTAAAATGATTTATGCATTATCACAAAGCCTCTTTCTGCCAATGTCAAAAAAAAAGGTTTCCTACTAAATTTTTCCCACTCAATTGGCATTTCACCCCCTAAAAAAATCTGATCTCCAAAAAATATTACAAATATTGGGTGTTCATTCTTACAATTCACTATCAATAAATTGCATTAATCCTCATAAAACCTGTGATAAATGAGAGATCTGAAGGATGTTGGTTCATACTCTCCTGAATACTGTCAAGACAAGGCCGTGTAAAGTGTGTCACATGCTTTGGGGGGATGAAAGCAGCCTTCAGTTAGAGCTCACAGTAGTGGAGGCTAGCCTCCATTTCTTCCTGACACCTCTACAAAACATCGTGGAGAAGTCACACACTTCCCAAGAAGCTTCCCCTTGCCCACGAGGGGGAAAATCCCACACGTTTTCAGTTTATTTCATACTTTGTGTCTTGTCCCTCCTATAAGCCCATCCCTGCAGCAGGGTAAAGAGTCACAAGGGAGTAGGTGATCCAGACACTCCTGCTTCAGGGTCTAGCTGAGTTGTGTTTGCCAGAGTGTATGCTGAAGGCAACTCCATTGAGTCTTGATACTTCCTGCTTAACCGAAGTCACGTCTTGCAGATAAACAAGGAGAGGAGGCTGAGGCAGCAAGATGACACTTCTGTTAATGAGCAATGGATTCACCACCCCTCACAGTGGAGGCATATAACAGGTCAGATAGAGGCTCCAGCTCTTTGCCCTTTGTTACATGCTCGTTTTCTGTGAAGTAATCTTGCAATTCTTCCCACAGAGGAAGGGAAGAGCTCAGCTGACCTTTGGACTACCCGACCTGGCTTGCTTCAGCTTGCAGGATCTAAGTAACAACTACATTGAATTATTGTCAAGCTCAGGTCATAAATACTTTCATTTGCCTCTACTGGTTTCCTGGTGTCGATGCCATGGCCACAAGGGAAGCATTTCTTGAGAACCCTGTAGGCTTAGAGTTTTCAAAACCTACTTTAATAAGAGTTCTTAAATTCTCCAACCTCCCTTCTAGCTGATTGACCAAAGGTTGGGGAGAAAGATGGTTAATATAACAAGGGGGATGTGAATCTGCTTAGAAGCAGTTCTTTGGGGCGATTCTAAACACAAATCAGTAGCAGTGGCTCAATCCAGAAGAAACTACAAGGCCCCCCAAATTGGCACAAGTCCGGGGAAGCAGCAAGACACATCCAGAATATCATGAGAAGTTCTTCCTTGTATTTCTCTCTACAAAGTTATGACAGGTGAAGATCAGTGAAAAGCAGCAAAGCGTCAAGAGGTGACTCACTGCAAGAACACCCTTTCATTGTCATGGGGTTATAGTTTATTCTTTCTAAACATTATACTCCCTTTCAAGCGTCTGCTCCAGCAAAACATCTTTTCTTATGACAGTTCCCAGAAAAAAAAAAAAAGTCACATGACACAACTGTGTCTCCAAAGAAACCAGAAATTTCCATGTCAGAAGCCATTTACCATCCAACCTGGGTCACAGGGTGGACACATAGGGAGTCAACCAAAGGCCAACATGTGGGAAGGAGCCAATCCCAGCTAGCTTCCCTGCGGAATTCAACAACCAAGAGATAAAAGACAAATAGATTCTGATACTCTACGCCCATAGGATTTGTTGGTCATTGAAGCATCAATGATTACATGTTAAAGAGAGGAGGTTGTCTGTTTGTTGCTATGCGGGTTGTTTCTTTTTCATTTTTGTCTCTACCTCGACTAGACCACTTCAAAGAGAAATAAAACCACTTCATCACCAATGGCTACTTTTCTTAGTGATATAAAATCTTAAAATGTCCTTCTAGCAATGAACTTTTTTTTCTTTAAAGTTTATTCAATACAACACAATCTCCAACTTCAGTGAGGTGGTTGACTACGTCCACAACTGAAGCTACCCTGAAACTGGAGTTCAGTTGCTGAGCCACCCCAGACTCCACTTTCTTGTCAATTCTAGGCAGCTCAGCGCTCCTTCTGTAGTGTCTCTGTCGGCCTCCCTTCTTGTGAATCTTGCAGGCCGCTCACCCTCTGGACCTTTGGGGCAAGGCCTGCCAGTCTCGGGACAGCTGCGGCTCAGGGTGGCAGGCACCATCTCAGGAGGGTGGTGCAGGAAATCTCAGAGATACTGGAAGCCCTCATCTGTAAGGTACCAGTAGAAATGTCTCCAAGCAAACTGCTCCTTCACATAGCCTCGAGACTTGAGAGACTGCGTGGCCTTCATTACTTGAAGGTTGGGCACATTCTTGTTCTCCACTTCGGGGTGCTTGGGCATGTAGACATCCGTTTTGGAGACCATCACGCCTTCCTTAAAAAGGAGTTCATAGATGGCAACCTGATTCTTTTTTTTTTTTTTTTTTTTGGTATTTGGTTTTTCGAGACAGGGTTTCTCTGTATAGTCCTGGCTGTCCTGGAACTCACTCTGTAGAACCAGGCTGGCCTTGAACTCAGAAATCCGCCTGCCTCTGCCTCCCAAGTACTGGGATTAAAGGCGTGAGCCACCACTGCCGAGCAATCCAATTCTTCTTAAGCATCAATATCCCGGCGGCTGCAGAATCCGAGGAGGAGGCATGAACATTTTAAAAATCTTACCAAACAGTGTTCACTATATCTTCATTTAAGGAATTGTATTCTCATAGCAATAAATATCTTTGGAATTTATGGGAGTAGAAAACTCTGGTGGTAACTTTCCTAAGTATGCAATTCAATTTCTGGGAGGAGTTATATGACTTGCCTAGTCCAAAGTTTATGCAATACAAACATACTGACAAAGGACCAGAACAAGGAACAAGAAAAGAACAGACCTGGTTGATATTTTCAGCTTGAATTATTGAGGGATGAGAAGATAGTAACAGAAATATTAAAGTGAAAAATTCAATCATTCTCTCCCCACCTTTCCAGTTTTAGGCAGAAAGAAAGTGGCCCAGGAAGGAATGAGGCTCTGAAATATTCTATAGCTTGATGGTGAAGAATGAGCCTGCATGGGACACACAGAAGAAAGGGCCAGAAGAGTACCAGGGAGACAGAAGTATGACAAAAATATCATGGGAGATAAAGGAAAGGGTTTATGAAGAAATCTGTCCACAGCGATCAGTTCTATAGAGAATCGGAAAGATGAAAGGCAAGGAATAAATAGACACTTAGTTTATAGAAGTGAAAATATGTGCCTACTGACAATCCATCAAATAGCTAACCTATAGGGGGGAGACTAGAAAATAGATAGGCCAAAAAAAACAAAAAAGGGAAGGACTGGATATTGGGGAGAATCAGTAGATAACTGATACATTTTTCTTCTCTTTAGTTAAATAGAAGATAAATGATCTGGATACTTTGTTACTGCATGCCTTTGTGTAACAGATAATAACTAAGGTGACCAGTAGTATGTTGTTTGTGCATATCTTATGTGTTGGGAAAGAAGATAAAGTGATATCTTCAGGTGGAGCAAAAGATGTAACTGGAGAAGACCATATAGAGAAGACCTTACCATCATAGTAGGGAGGGGATTATATATTATTGGCTAGTACCCTTCTGGGATCCTTTATACACGACTGTCATTTAGCACTTACAGTTAGTTATAGGTAACAAATTTCACCATGAACTAGGCGTGTTAAGAAGGCGTTTCATATATTAACTCACGGGCAATTTTTGTACTATGTCCATGTTATTAGTTCCTTCTTAGAATGCAAAGACGCGGGCCATCAGAAGGGTTAAGTAATTTTCCAAGCTACAAACTAATAAATAGCACATCTGGGATTCAAATCCCTGAGTCCAAGGTCCATGTTGTTTTCAGCATATCGTATTACCTGGCTTGACTGAGGGAGGGAAGCTAAACAGAACAAGGAAGTGAAACCAGAGATAACTGTCAAAAGGTTTAAATTTAGTGAACCAGCAATATTGGTTCAGATAGTCCCATATAACGAATGGCCTGCAAATAAATAGCTTTATTGTAACATTGGCCAGGAGGTAGTGGGGCCTGCAGGATTCAACTCTGCAAGGAAAGTGATAGGGAAAGGCTGTTGCCTGCACCCAGTCATCAGTGAGAACAGTCTCCAGTGATTTGCCTAAGTGGTGAAGATTATTAAAAGCCCTGGGAGGCCTGGATCTTACTTCATCCCCCACCTTCCCAGCTCTCATTCTGAGTGCTTTGAAATATGTCTGTTTAGCTTCCACCTTTAGCAGTGCTCACTCAGCATTAGCTCCCCGTCTAAGGGAAAACAAATGCAACCCACCCCTGCCCCTTACATAACTAAACCACTTAGGTGTGGGTTTCTCTGATCCAGAGCTAATTCTACTGTGAGTGCCACCTAGACTGATGTAAAAATTCAGTAAAATGGTGTGTTCATACTTTGTGAACATAAAGTATATATAAATGGCATAGATGCTCACACTCCGGAGCACCCAAATCCAAGAGCTGGCTTGTATTCAACCCTCACTGACTTTCTCTCGTAGGCCTTCTCAGTCTCCCATTGGGCTCTCACTGTTGTCCAAAAGACACAGACTCTCAGCTCAACAGTCATATGTGTTATAACCGGCAAAGCATAGTGGGTGTGCCAGTAATGCCAGCAATGTGAAAATTCATGAAAATCTATCACACGTCATGTTCTGTACAACAGACATACTACATGTCAGTCTTGCCCAGACACACTGCTATGCTCCCTGGTCCTCTGGACACACTTGTAAACAGTGTCATAGGACAGCATGATGTCCTGCAGAATCAAATCCCGTTCACCACCTGCCTGCTTTTGTACCCCTCGAGACCAAAATTTGCTTTTTACAATATTTTCTTTTTTTTTGTTATTTTTTAATTTTTTATTTGTTTACATTTATTTTATGTGCATCAATGTTTTGTCTGAATGTATGTCTATGTGAGAGTGTTAGATCTCAAAGTTATGAAGAGTTGTGAGCTGTCATGTGGGTCTGAACATGGGACCTCAGGAAGATCAGTCAGTGCCCTTAACTGCTGACTTATGTCTCCAGCCCCTCCAGCCTCCATATATATATGTGCATATATGTGTGTCAAAAATAACAAAATAAAAAGTATGGCTTGTATACTGGCTGGTTTTGTGTGCCAACTTGACCCAGGCTGGAGTTATCACAGAGAAGGGAGCTTCAGTTGGGGAACTACCTCCATGAGATCCAGCTGTGGGGCATTTCCTCAATTAGTGATCAAGGGGGTAGGGCCCTTTATGGGTGGTACTCCCTGGGCTGGAAGTCTTGGGTTCTCTAAGAGAGCAGGCTGAGCAAGCCAGGGGAAGCTAACCAGTAAGAAACATCCTTCAATGGCCTCTGCATCAGCTCCTGCTTCCTGACCTGCTTGAGTTCCAGTCCTGTCTTCCTCTGGTGATCAACAGCAATGTAGAAGTAAGCTGAATAAATCCTTTCCTCCCCAACTTGCTTCTTGGTCATGATGTTTGTGCAGGAATACAAACTCTGATTAAGACAAATTGGTACCAGCGTAGTGGGGTATTCCTGTGACAACCTGACCATGTTTTGGGGAGGACCGTGGAAGGACTTTGGAACTTTAAGCTAGAAGAACCATTGGTTGTTAAGAGCTCTGTGGGATGTTGTGTAGGAGCTTGGAAGATAATGTTGAGAACAGTGCAGTGCAGAAGATGGAGGCCTGGCTTGTGAAATTTCAGAGGGAAGATTAAAGACTCTTATCAGGGTCATGCTGTTTTGATTGTGAAGATTTTGTGGTTTTGGTTAGCTGGGGCTGAAGAATCAGCTGTGATTAAAAAGATACCAGAACTACTAAAGTGAAAACTTTGTATTACTGGGACTATTGATGCTGGTTAGCTGGAGCTAAGAAACTGGTGGTGATTAGGAAGAGATCAGCACCAAGCAGTGGTGGTGCACGCCTTTAATCCCAGCACTTTGGAGGCAGAGGCAGTCGGATTTCTGAGTTCAAGGCCAGCCTGGTATACAGAGTGAGTTTCAGGACAGCCAGAGCTATACAGAGAAACTCTGTCTTAAAAAAAAACCAAAAAACCAAAAAAAAAAACCAAAAAACAAAAAACAAAAAAAAAGAAGAAGAAGAAGGAGGAGGAGGAGGAGGAGGAGGAGGAGAAGAAGAAGAAGGAGGAGGAGAAGAAGAAGAAGAAGAAGAAGAAGAAGAAGAAGAAGAAGAAGAAGAAGAAGAAGAAGAAGAAGAAGAAGAAGAAGAAGAGACCAGCATCACTGAGATGACATCTTCTGGGAAGTGTTTTCTGAGAGCACAAAGAGGCTGTGTTCCAGAGATAGCCAAGGTTGTACCTTGTGCTGCAGCAGGACATTGTTAATGTGTAAGAGTCACCTAGGTGGTACTGGTTTTGAAGGCATGAAGGGGTCATGAAGAGCAGCTGAGGCTTGGCACATGAGAGGCCAAGGAAAGCCATTGGTGAAGAGGCAGCCTCAGTTTGCAATTGATGGCTCAGGACTGAAGGGGTCATGCAAAGTAAGTGAGGCTTGGCACCATGAAGACAGTCTATGAGAGGCTACTGGTAAAGCCTAGTTACAGCAGTGTTTTGGAAATGCCAGTACCATGCAATGACCACCAAGAAACAGCAGCAGCAGTGGAGTACAGGCATCTGGAGCCCAGAAGACAAGCTGTGTCCTCAAAGGGCAGAGCTGGAGAAGTGACCAAAGCCCTTAGAGGAGCCCAGAAGATCATGAGTTGGATCCCAGACATTGGTTTTGCTTTTGATTGTGACTGTGCCCTGATATTTTTCCCTCTTGAAGGAAGAAAGTATTTTAGTGGAGCACACACACACTTAAGAGACCTTGAATTTTAAAAGATACTGAACAGTTTAAATTGATTAAACTTTTAATATGTAAAGACTGTGGGACTTTAGATCTTGGGGATGAATAAGAAAGTAAGGGTTGAGGCTTAATAGTGGTGTGTTTGTGTGTCAAGTTGACAAGGGGTCAATTGTACTGGCTGGTGTTGTGTCAACTTGACACAGGCTGGAGTTATTACAGAGAAGGGAGTTTCAGTTGGGGAAGCGCCTCCATGAGACCCAGCTGTGGAGCATTTTCTCAATTAGTGATCAAGGGAGTAGGGCCCCTTGTGGGTGGTGCCATCCCTGGGCTGGAAGTCTTGGGTTCTATAAGAGAGCAGACTGAGCAAGCCAGGAAAAGCAAGCCAGTAAGGAACATCCCTCCATGGCCTCTGCATCAGCTCCTGCTTCCTGACCTGCCTGAGTTCCAGCCCTGACTCCCTCGGGTCAACAGCAATGTGGAAGTAAGCTGAATAAACCGTTTCCTCCCCAACTTGCTTCTTGGTCATGTTTGTGCAGGAATAGAAACCCTGACTAAGACAGCTTGTAATATATGACCAGGAAAATGAAGTTCAGATTTCATGACTATAAATAAGTTCTGTATGCAGATGCAGCCATGTTCCTTTGTATACGCTTTGGATGTGGTGGACGCTTTCCTGTTGGCATGCAGAACTCAGTCATGACAACAAAGTTCATTGACCTTAAGGCATAAACAATCTAGCCATGTGCAGAACATAGTTGCTGGTTATTTTGCTTTGACTGATATTTTGATTTTATTAGTGGTTTATTATTCTTCCCCAGAGTGAATGGTTAAACCATATATCTATGGTTTAAAAGCAAGTGGACACTAAGAAAGCACATGCAATCTGGAGATCTAGGAAAGCAAGGGGTGTAGCTCACCCCCAGACTTCAGGCCTGAGAACCAGAGTTGCCAGTCACTTGACCTTTGGGGCCAAGCACCAATGCCCAGCTCAAAGAGTCAGGCAAAATGATTAAAGACTCCCTGTTCCTCTTTCCTCTATCTAATCCCTCAGCAAATTGCATCATGCCTACCTGTAAAAGAGAGGGCAATGTACTTTACTGAGTTCACAAACTACTAAAATCTAAGCCCATCCAGAGTCATCCTCAAAGACTCACTCAAAAATAATATTCAGAACCTCATGATCTCATCAAGTTGACACCTAAAAGTGACTATCATCATAATTATGATTATATACACATATATATATATAATGTGATATATATATATACACACATATATATATATGGTCACTAACAGTTGTTGTCAGTCAGTGGAATGTGATAGAGTCATTAGACAAGTACCATTTGCTTGATGTTAGCTTTTATTTTTCCCAAGAAATAACATTGGGTCATGTGTCCATGTAAAGAAACATAAGACTAAATAAGAGCAAAGCTAATTTCATCCATTGCTCACAATTTATGAACCAATGTTAGCACATTCATAATATTATGAAATGTATCTTTCTTTTTTTCAACTCTTGAAATTCTTATTCAAATGTACATATACATATGCCTTCACGGTAGAATGGGAGAAAATGGGCTTTGCAAGAAGAAAGTACAGACTTGAATCCTGGCCTTATCTTTGATGAACTAAGTGACTGAAAAATTACTTAACTTTTGGGAACCTCATTTCTTTCTTCTGTTGTATGGAACTGCTCCATCAAGTTACCGAGAAGCAAAATGAGATCTCTAACACAATATGTAGGAAACCGCCTTGTGTAGCTGGCGCTCCAGTTTTTATATTTACTATCACCTTAGTCACCCAGAAAAGTTTTTGTTTTCTGAACCATTTTTCCCATTTTAATGAAGTAATAATATGGCACCCAGTAAGTGCATTGTATCTAAAGTATACACATATCATCAGAAACTTACATCTTTGAAACCATTTGCTAGCAGATAAAAGAAATCCAATAATGATGAAAGTAACAGAAACCCATGCGTGTTTAAGTGAGTCATTGGGAGACTCACTATTGGGCTTTCTGGGATGAAGGGAACTGACAAATTAGCACAACTGTGAACTAAGTGCTGTGTGCAGGTAGATGAGGACTAGGCTTCAGAGTCATAAAAAAGAAAAGCTTTAATGTTGAGTAAGTCTCTCCAACATTCTAGTGGTAGTTGGTGATGATGGGGTTCCTGAGGAAGAGATTATATTTTTATGAGTAAATTCTGGATTAAGAATCTCATTTCTGCAAAAGTCCCTGGAATTTGAAGGTGTGTACAAGTTATAAGATCTGTGTACCCACTTAACTTCTACCAATTCAGGATACTTTTACTCCTTAGCACACCAAAAGGATAACTAAGAAAACATAAAGAAAAATGACATTGGATTAGGGTTCAAGCACCTTCTATTCGACATTACTGTGGGTGAGACAGCAGGTAGACCAGTTTTGGCCATGCTGGCATCAGAAGAACATGATGGCCTCAAAGGTGGGCAGGACCTCTCAAGGTTAGGTTTGCCTTTGATTCATGACTTCATTTTTCTGCAGTTTCTCTACTCAGAGTCTACAGTGGCTAATAGGCTTTCAAATACTTTTCCCTTCTGCTGACTATAGGAAAAATTTCAGGGAAGTCTCTAATGGGCTGATGCAGGTCACTTTCTCACTTCCAATTTGCAAGTGATGAGGTCACCTTCTGTGACTGATTTCACAGAGGTCACAGACGCTACATCAACTATCATTGTTGACCAGGTCAAGAAATTCCCATCTTGGTCACATATTTAGCAAAATAAGGCTCAGCTGAGGAAGACAGGATGAAGGTTCTCAAAAGGAATGGAGGACAGATACAAACATGAGGGAGATGTGAGTCAGCCAGTTATTCCTGTGATGCGCTGCATCTGATATCAAAGAAGGTCTGAGTCCATGGACACTGCAACAGGTCTTAAGAATGTATAATTATGGGAAACAACCTTATAGACGATATAATGGTACAAATGACAAATACCAAACATGCTTTTCATATATTAGTCCTGTATGCTGTATGCTCTTTGAGATATAGTTAGAAGAATTACTTAATCACCAAGACATTTTTCTCATGTATGTACACACCTATTCAGATGAGGACTAGAGAGATGGCACTGCAGTTAAGAATGCTGCTGATTTGCCAAAGACCCTAATTAGGTTTCCAGCCCACATCAGACAGTCTCCATATACTTGCAACGATAGCTCTTGTGGATCTGAAGTGTTCTTGTGTTTTTTTCAGGTACCCGTGCACATGCAGCATGCACACACAGGCACATGCACATGACTATTCATAAAAATCAATCTTAAAAAGTAGTTATGTACAATTAACTGAAAGGAAATAATATGAAAAAATAATTTGTTTTTAATAGAGTGAGTTGTTCATTATCCAGATTGCCTGGTATCTACCAACATATAAGGTAAGATATCTATAAGTTCTGTTAACAAGTGAAGTACCAGACCTTAAATTAGCAGTTCTCAACCTGTGGTTCATGACCCCTTTTCAAGAGAGTCACCTAATATCATCCTGCATATCAGGTATTTTATATGATGATTCATAACAGTAGCAAAATTACAGTTGGGAAACAGCAATAAAAGTAATTTTATGGTTGATGGTCACCATAACATGAGGAATTGTAGTAAGGCATTCAAGGGTCAGAGCATTAGGATGGTTGAGAATCACTGCCTTAAATAAAGAAAGGTTGATGGGTATGAATATGCCTATCTATAATTCCAGCACTGGTGAAGTGATGGTGGTGGGGGTAGGAGTTCAAATCTAGCCTCAGCTACCTGAAACCCTGTCTTGACCTTAATAATGGACAACTAAGACTCCAAAATAACATGCCTTGTAGTCATTAGGATCAGAGAAATCTAGAGGATCTAATGTCACCATTGTTTGAAGACTTGCCTTTTGGAAAGTGAAACACAGCACATCAGGATATCTGCAGATTTTGTGCTTTGGGGCAGGGTGGGACTCATCCCCAGGGTTCCCTCTTCCCTCAGTTCTTCCTTCCAGGAAGACGCAATCTCAGTGTGTGAGCATTTTAATCGAGGCTCATTTCTTAAATGCTCAGAGACATGTTTATCTCTTTATTTTCTTCAGTAACTCACTAATTTCTCCTTAATATATTTCCACCTAATCCTCTTTATTTTTAGTTTCAATGCCTTAATTTTTCCTACTTAGTGATTAATTCCTACTAATCCTTAGTTTTTATCTATTTTTACACTTAAACTTTTTTATCTTCTGAGCTTAAGCATTTTTATCTTATTCTTTAATCACCTACAGTTTTACAACTTTAATGATCCACACTTTTATCTTTTATTTTAAGACTCATTTGTTTAATCTTATTTTCAAACCCAACATTTTATTCTATTGGAACCTTAATTCTTTTATATGTACTTTTACTTTATTCTCTATTAACTCAGTTTGTTTTAAATTTTTCCTCTAGAACTCTGCTGCTTTGACTTCCTTGTTTTGTCTTCCTTTCTTTCTTTCTTCCTCAAAAAATCTTCTTATGAAGATCTACACCATGAGTTCAATGGCGTGATGATGCTGGTGGTGATGGTGGTGGTGGTAGTAGTGGTGATAATAAAATTGGTACTATAGATCGAGTATCTTTTAGCCACAATGCTTATTACCAAAAGAACTTCAGATTTTGAATTTTGTTGTGTTGTGCTTGCTTATCTATGTATCTGTTAATTTGTCTGTTTTGAGACAAGGTCTTGCAATGTAGCTCTGTCAGTCCTGAAACTCAAATCAGGCTGGATTTGAGCTTGCAAAGATCCACTTAACCCTGCCTCACAAGTGATGAAATTAAAGGCACATATTATCAGACCCAACTCCTGAGATAATTCATATTGGTAACTACATGAAATTCATGATCCCAAAATACCATACATACATAAACTGAAGGTGACTTCACACACAATTTTTAGTTAGTAAATCTGAATAAAGAATTAACGACCATTCTTACAGTTTAAATTTAAAATGTCCCCCCATAGTCATGCATTAAATGTGCAGCCCCTGGTTTGTGACTCCATATTAAGGCTGGGTAAGCACTTGGGAGGTTGGGTGGTCTTATCCATCAGGAATAGGTCACTGGGTATGGACTTCAGTAAGCTAACACCCCCAGGTCCTTATTCCACACTGCTATCTCTCTGCTCTCCGGTTAACTACAATGAAATAGAGTTGCTGCATGGTCTCATAGTAATGAACTCAACCACTACTCTCCCACAGGACCAGACTTGAAATCTCTCTGAAACTGTGAACTAATATGAATATTCTACCTTGAGTTTCTCAGGTGATTTGTCAAAGGCAACTAATATAAAACGTTGGTATTGTGAGTGTGAGCACTGTTATGAAAAATCTGACTGTTCTCGAGCCTTTGGGCCTGGTTTGCATGAAAAAGGTAGAAGAGTTTGGAGACAGAGCTAACATGCCCCTAGAATACTACAAACAGAGCTTACTGGATCTTTCTTGTGGGAGACCAGAAAAGAAAAATGCCTATATAAATGTTATTAGCATCAGGGCCTCCGAAGCCTGCTGCATTGCATGGGTGGGTCTCACAGACCTGTTGCCAGGGCAATAGCCACCATATTCCCAGAATCCATTGGGCTTACCTCCCTCCTTTACCTGCGGCCACTATGTCAGAACCCATACATAAACATAAACAGGGAACTTTCCTCCATCTCTCTCTCTCCCCCTCCTCTCTTTCCACACTACTGCCCCCTCTCTCCCTCTCAATTAAACCTCTTAAACGTGGAACTTTTGGGGCCTAGAGTGTGGTATGTTCTGATGTGACCCGCCATTCTAACATATCAAATGTGAACAGTAAAACTGTGTTCATGAAGCTCAAAACAAAACAAAAAATAAACAAAAATGGAAAAGGAAGATAGGGAAAGGGAATGAATAGGAATATGTTAGCGCTCATCTTGAAATTAGGTTGTTGTTAAATTATAAATGTATCTGGATTTTAAAAAAGCATTTCAATTTGCTGTTTATAAAATTTTATTATGAGTAAGGCAATTTTGGAAGGAAATGGAAGTTAAGTGGTTTGGAGCAGGCAGAAAAGGTGAGAGAGCAGGATGGTTGGTCCCTGAGCTGAACTAACTCAGTAAAGAAATAAAGTTTTCAATGAATGTGCATAAGAAATGAGGACAGGAGCTGCTTCATGCTGCCAGGACAGAAAGTCACTCAGATGCTCGCATGCCACTATGCCACAAAGAATGGGGAAGGACACTCAGGGGCCCACCCATAGCCAAGCCATGCACTCACACAGGCAGAAGATACTCATGGCCTTGACTTCCTCTTGGCCTTCCCTCAGTAGGAGCCATTATGATGTTCAAGTATAGGACACAGAGAGAAGCAGAACATTTTGAACATGATGAAGAGAGATAGAGAGACCAAAGGGTGGACAGGCATAGCCTGTCATGATAGGTCAGCCTTGCCACCTGAGGCCATGGTAAAATTTCAGCCTGTGCTCCTGCTGACAGCCATGTCTGGGTCCATGGCTGCATCAGCAAATGTCTCTGTCGATGTTCATGGTTCATTTTACCACTAAAGAACTTGCAGATATCCCTGATCTGGGCTGCCACCTGGAACAACCATAGATGTCTGAGAGATATGCAGAGCTGCCCCAACCCATCACAGGCTATGACATTCTGAAGAGTTGGCCACACCTTTTGCCAGCTTCAGCCCTTAGGAGAGTAGGCCCCACACCTCAACTGGGAAGCACAGTAGAGGTGGCTTTGGTGAAGGAGAAGAGCACAGGTAACCTGGTCCAGAGGATATGAGAGCAAGAGCTGGAGAGCTGGGCCCTTGCCAGATGAAGCATTGGGTGAGCTAGCTGGGGCGATGGACAGCTTGCCTTGGTGGTGTGATGAGGAAGAGCTGGCAGGCTGAATAACTCAAACTGCCACCCAGGCCCAGATACAGAGCTTTGAGTTGGTACACACTGACATCTACCTCATCTGTAAAATGTTGAAGCTCATGGAAGGGCCTGTCCAACAGATCCAAAGCTGCAGGATCGCCATGACACACAACAAACAACATGATAACAGAGAGGAGGCCCCATGAGGAGCCAATATCGATGGTTTTGCAGAAGCCAGAGACTTCAAAGCAGACCAATGACTCATTACAATGAACATTTTCTCGTGAAGATGTGTGGAGAAGAGTATCCTGTGGGAAACACTGGAACACACTACAGCTTCCAAGAATGAAACATCTTTTATACTTTGTTTTGTTCATTATTTTATTTTTGTCTTTTGTTTCCTTTGGGGAAGTTGCAAGAGCCTAGGGTAAATATGAAGATGGGACTGGATGCAGGATGTGAAACTCACAAAGAATCAATCAAAAGTTTAAAAGAAGAAAACAAAACAGAAACAATGGATTTTATCAGAATACTGAAAGCATGATTCTTATGTAAAAAAAAGAAAGTGAGGGAGAGAGAGAGAGGAAAAGAAACAAAGTAAGAAAAGAAGAAAGAAAGAAAAAAGAAAGAAAAGAAAGAAGAAATGAGGACAGTTTTAGACATCAGGAGCTATGCAATTAGGTTGATATGCAAATATTATAGAACCTGGAGTTCCTGGTTTATACCTAGGTTCCATCCATTCATGTCCCAGCCATGTGTAATACTGTGCCTATAGGTACTAGACCAGTATTGAAGGGAAAAAGAAAATGTATATGCACACACAAGTCCATATGCACATATATGAACACATTCACACAGAAACACACACATATACAGACACACATACACACCTACACCCACACATATATATGTGCATACTCACATGCACATAACATTCATACACACTTGTATACACATACACACAAACACACAGATACACAGACACATAGACCTACACTGCACAGTCACACGTGTATACACATGCATACACACAGATACATAAACACACACAGACACATTATCATATATTTACACACACTCACACACATATACACAGACACACACAGGCACACACATATACACATATACAACCACTCACACACATACACACAGATACACACAGACATATACTCACATACGCAGACACACACACACACACACACACACACATTCACACCTCAGATACAGTCCCTAATAATGTCAGGGTGTTAGTGCAGGGACTTAATGTTTATGACCTCAAAGAAATCATTGTATTTAAAACCAGGCTAGGTCACTGGGGATATTTCATTTGATTAAGACGTTAGAGAAGAAGGAGCTAGGGCAAGGAGTTGAAAGGGGCCTTCATGGAGTAGGCGGTATGCTGGGGATAGAGAGGGGCAGTCCTGGGGCCTTCATGGAGTAGGCGGGATGCTGGGGATAGAGAGG